>NW_010327975.1:20945-33325 GCF_000700745.2 Antrostomus carolinensis
CAAACAGCTATTCAAACAATATAATTCCCAGCTAAAACAACTGCTGGGACAAGGGCTCTAGGGATGTCCTCCAGCACGAAGTCTGGTCATGCAGTAACCAGCTTGTATCTTCTTCCCACTGCAAAGAGAGTCATTGCTACTAGAAATTAAACAAGCAAAATTCATATATATATGTATGTATATATATATATATATATACACATATATATATTTAGGCACACACATGAGCACAGTTCAGCAGAGAGTATCCACAGCAGAACATTCTGTGCCCTTTTCCTCCCTTAGATCCAATCCAGGTGGCAACAGAGGAAAGAACGCATAACCTTTCCTCCTAGTTCTTCTCATTTCAAGAATTCAAGAAAAGCCCATAACAGAAGTGTGAACAGAGTCCCAGACAGCAACCCTATCATAGGAACAGCATGCAAAGACAATTCTGAATTTAGACCAAATGAACAATTATCCAAAATTGGGGTTTCTTACTGTAATTCAAAGGCATTCTTACAAAGACAACTATTTAGGGGGAAATACTCTGTGACAATACTGACAGCCATTTCAACTCCTTGGCACAGACAGAAACAAGGTAACTTTTTAAAGAGGCTTCTCTGATTAATATAGAAGGAACAGAGGCTGGTTCAGCATCAAAGTCATGAAGGCTTAATTCTGTAAGACCGAAATTTAGATGTAAAATAAACTGGAATAAACTGATATAACAATCAATCTTTGACAAAAATTTTGGATGTGTTCTAAGAGTTGTTTTATCCACTGGTGTGGAAACCAGTGTTATGAAGAATCTTACTAAAGGAAGGATTGTCATTTAACCTTGTGGAAACAACTACTCAAAACATCCCAAAGGATAGTAGGAGGTACAAAACCACACAGCTTTTATTAACAGAGGGTGATCCTTCCTCCTCAATTTCCTTATTAACAGTCAGTAATCTACAAACAATTTCTACTGAGAAACCAAGGTCCTTGAGAAAAAGGTAAAGGTTAATCAATCCCTCCAGAAACTGGTTCATAAAAGACTATTAAGTTGACTGTGTAAGGCTAAACTGCAGAGCTTATTAAAATGTCAGGTTTAAGTGGATGGTCAAGAACAGCTGCTAGGGTAGTAAATGTAGAGCGAACGTGACCTCCATGAAAACAAACCACAAGCCCTCTCTTCAATAAATAAGACTTTAGCTACATTAACACATTACATGAAACAACAGGAGAGAATCTGTAGAACAGATGGAGCTAATGACCTGAAGTCCATACTACCTGCATCTCACAAGGTTTATTCTAGACTAGCAAGAGGCAAGGAGAGTTTTAGAACAGAAGGCAGCTGGAAGATATTCAACTAAGAAATGCAGAGGCTTTGAAGATAGTCACATTGAGCTCAGTCTTTTTTCCAGCTCTGGAAGACTTCTGGATTGTGCTTCAAAAACTGAAGCAACATAAGCTTTTGGACCCTAAGGTCTTTCTCAAATGATGCAGCCAAGCCTGTTGAGTTAAGCAACAGACAGAAGATACCTCAATTTCAATTCTGTATTCAGAAGAAGTACATAGGCATCATATCAACTAGGAAAACGTGCAACCAACATCTGTCAGAGAGAGGGCAAGAGGAACACAGTCACAGTATCTAGCAGACAGGAGCTTACGTGTTGATGGAAGAACAAGGAGATGGCAAGTTTTCGGATGTCTAGTTTAATTTATTTTAGTAAATCTTTCCTTTCTGGTTTCCAGACTGCTAAGAAATGAGGTTTTATGAAGAAATAGCAGCTTTAGTATACTTTAACATAATACTGGGTACTTCAGATTTTTCCTCACAGGTTTTTCAAACTTCAGTTGTTTGAAAATGCAGTTAAACAAACAATTTCATATTGAAAGGAATTTCACTCACACTTCTACGAACCTGAAGAAAGGGATAATGTACATAAGCTATGACAGAACTAGCTTAAGGCAACTTCAGACACAGCTCAATGCTACAGAAATGAAATAGCAGACAGAGCCAAAGGGTACAAAGGACACGGTAACAACGGGCAAGCTGACTGTGGAACTGTTGTTTATCGAATCCTACAATATAAGAACTGGACAGCACTCAACAAAATCAGAAAGAAGCCAGTTTAGCACGCAAAAAAACCCCTTTTTCTTAAGAGTATGCAGTGAACTTCTAGAGCTTGCTGCCACATGAAGTTGTGGAAACAAGGTGTCAAAAGGGTTCAAAAAGGTGAACAGATAAATTCACAAATAGATCCATAAATGGAATTTAAAAAGGGATAGGTGGGAATCTACCACCCATCCCTAATCCAATGACTGTGGATGCTGAGGAAATGCAGGTGAAGTGAACCAAAGGCAGCAGCCAGGCTTATGTCATCTCTCAAAGTAGTATCTTTTCAACACTGTTAGAGACAGAATACTGGGTTACATGAATCGTTCTGGTGGGCTGAAGGCAGTATTGCTCATGTTTAATTTACATTGTTTTCCCATCATTACAGTTAAAAACAATGCTTATGCCTGCCACTGAACTGTGTAAAAAGTTAGGTGCTGACTGTCAGATCATCAATCTGGTCCTAGCTTTACCAGATGGAGACATGATATTAATAGGTCAGCTTCTGTACTAAAAACCTCTTCCCCTGCTCCCCAAAGCCCCCCAAAAAACTAGCATTGCCTAAGAGCAGGCAGCTTGATCCCTTACCTACAGCAAGGAATCCTCTAACCAAAGACAGAAATCAGGAAGAACTGACAGTTAACACATAGATTTTATTTCTGTATTTACAAGTCTTAAAATAAAATATATCAGTATCTAGCTATTCCTAATAAATGCAAAAATAGAAAACCTCCCTTTTCAACAAAAGTGCAGAAACTTAAATTAGAACATGATAACTTTAAAACATACATTATTTCTCAGTGTTTTTACTATGAAAACAGATTCATAAAACAAGCACCATAATTCATCTTACAGAAGACTTTCCATCAAAGCAGCATCACAGGGCAAAACAAGTAGGATGTTAGTACAGAAATATAGTAGCAAATCTTTGAATATTTTAAATGGTATAAACTGTTATAAATTATTACAAACAATTATAAAACTGTTCTGATTATTTTTTTGCAATAGCTTTACCACATAGCCAAATATTAATTGGGCCATATTTGGCTGTCAGCACAATGAAGAGACCTTCAAATTTCCCTTCAGCCTTTGGCTTGAACTGGACTGGCACATTGATGTAATGATGGGATCTGTGAAAACACAATTATGTGCATATTCACTGTTAATAAACAAGTAAATCCTACCAGATAGAGAAATTCTTTTCTAGTTTTGATTTTCATCAAAATAGTATATCGGACATGCACTGCATCATAAAGTTTATTTTTACAGATTTGATAATGTATTATTCTTCTGAGGGACTCTGATTGTAAAGGTCATTCTTTCCCATTGATTACACAAAGTACTACAATACTTTATTGTTGCTATTCTACCTAGGTAAGTTTGGTCTGCCTCTCTGCAATAATACTGACAGTGCATAAGCTATGTTTAAAGCAAAATTACTACATTTCAGAAGTCATGTGACATGTACACTAAAATTTACAATTCTTTGGAAATTTCACCACTTTGAAGCTAGTAAAATAATTTCAATTGCTTCTAATTGCCTCCACATTAATTAAGAAGTATTTTGCTGAATCACTGCAAATCAATATAGCCATTCCCAAACAGTGTTTTAAAGACTTTACACTACACCTTTTTAGGTTATATAATTCCTCTTCTATTCAAATTAAATAAAAACATACCAAATGTAATGGGTGGCTGTTTTAATTATCAAAAGCCTACAGTAAACACTTTAAAAACAGAAGCTGTACAAGCAACAAGCTGGAAATGCTGAGTGGCAGCCTATTGGATTCCATGGTATCCAACAGAAATATCCAGCACTAACAAACAGGTAATGGTAACAGGCACATACTGGAATAAGGAAAAATGAACGGCATCACTTAGTAAGACAAAGAAAGAAAAGTTAGCTTTGTTTTCTTTTATTGTAGCTTCAGTTTTCTCCCCTTAACAGTATTTAGTATTATCCAGCATCCTCTGGAATGTGCTTATTTTCCATACTTTTTCTTATTTTGTTCCTACCTTTTCATATTTCTTTCCTCTATGCTAATCCAACCTATCATAATCAGTCTATGCTCTTGCCCTTCTCCTACCTTTGGAAATCATAATATTGGCCCTACGTATAAGCCTGATCCCAGCTGATCACAGTCTCATTTGTTTAGTATTATTCTTAGTGCTAAAATAGTTACGCTAGCAAATGTATTTTGATCCTTTCCCCCTGTCTCAGATGGTGGTCAATCAAGTAAGTTAAGAGTACACACTTTCAAACTTAAGACTGGTATGCTACTGTATTTTTTAATTGGGTTAATTCAAATACAAAGCAGTAATTATGTAGTACTGAACTACAATCAACAATACAGCAAAGGAGTATAGTCAGATCGGAGTTTCACATCTCATACTTGATTGCCAAGTGTCCTATAACAAACCCGGCAAGCTCTGTCTCTTTATCCATCTGTAATATATGGAAGATATTTACTCAGCTTTATTTTTAAAAAAATCAATTTTATAAATGAAGAACATCAGTATGACTATTTAATCTGTAACAAATGCATTATATTAGAAAAAACAAGTTTTAGTAAGAATAGAGTCTGAAGCTGCATACCACCAGGCCACCTGAGAATTTACAAAAATAAAAGTAGATTCAGTAGAAAGTCAAGAAGGATGCATAAATCGATATCATCACCTCCAAAACAGTATATGCATGCTTCCTTACATATCCTAACACTTACTCAAAAAGAACAATATAACCAAACTCATACTATCAAAAACTTAACAGTAAGTTATGTATTGCTCTTTTAAAGAGATGGCCAGATCTGGCTGTCAATCATTAATTTCCAGAATATGTACTATATGACCTCAGCAGTACTGAGGCAGAGCACAGTTTCTTAGTATACAGCAACCACATTCAGTTCCATTTGACCTCTAAATTCAGGTGTCCATTTGGTTGGTGCTGTACACATTATTGTTCTTCTCTATAAGCAGAATTAGTCACATATCACTTAAAGAGTTTGCTTTGTAGCACTCAGTCGATCTCTCACAATCAGGATAAAGCTTGACACAGTTGAATTCTCATGCTTCCTAATCCAAAGGGAAAGATGCTATTTTCATTTTCTTCAACTAACAAAATGTGAAAGTTCAGACTCCAGTTACAACAGCTCTTTGGGCTACTATATAGCATAAATGTTCTTCAAAATGAAGCAACCTGGAAGATTTTTCTGAAGCACAGTAGCTAGAAACTAGTCAAGAATAGCGTCAGGACAAGTAGAATTCTCCTGCAATTAACTGTTTTTCTCTCAATGAAAAGTTTTACTTCAAACTTTTCACTACACCTGAAACTCCATTAGTTTATGAATACTATATGGCCTTTATAGGTTGTTGTATCAGTTTCAAGTGGTATTTCTGAGAAGTCAGGTATGTTTAAAGCCTACTTCATAGACAAAATGAATAGTGTAGTCCTCTAAACACAATGGCAGCAGTAGGCAAGTTTAAAAGGAACAGTATGGGTAAGCTGCATCTAAGCCACAGTAATCATATCTATCAACAACGAATAATGACTCCTGACACCCAGAATGGTAGCTACTGGAAACAAAAAATAATTATAGTCGAGCAAAAAACAGTTTCACCGTTTAGCAATATCTGAAATACATACAACACTGTAATCAACTTATTTCAGATGGCTTCTGAAGGCAATACCATAGAAACACCTTAGTTTCCAAACTTTTTTTAGACAGGCATAACCTGCTAGTCCTTCCAGAAACAGAACTTAGGCAAAGGTTTTTAAGAAGTCAAGTGTTTCATCCATATGGTCATCTTGTTCCAGGTATTCTCTTTGAGGTAAAACAAAAAAAATATTAAAAAATTCCACTTTATCAACAAATGGAACTCCTTTTCAAAAACAAAACAGCTACTTTAGAATATTTGGTGAAGATTATTAAAATTCCTCCTTCCCCATTTTGGTTGCAAGATACTGTATTTGGACAAAGCTCGTTATTATTTTCAACTGAGCAAACTGTGGTAAAGGAACTGGCAGGGTTAAGTTGGGTACTTGTGATGACATAACCAACTGAACAAGAACTGGTAAGCCACTATGCAAACATCTGAAGGTCAGACCCTTGATATTAAACACAAATACAAACTTGCAATTCCATTATCCAGATTTAAAACTTGATTACACAGGAGTGCTTTCAGGTTTGGCCCTCCAAGTGAAGAGCATGCAACAGACTGTTTATGACATGACACTTTTTTGGTCCAGAAGTATAGGTAGGTGGTGCTCTCTGATTTTACACTTTTATTTACAGACTAATATTCCAAGTTCCTGCAATCAGTTTTCTTATCCAATTACTTTTGAACGTTACTTGGCAAGATGTCCGGTCAACCTAGTTCAGACAAAAATAATTAACATTGGCTTTCTTGAAAACTTCCTTGATGCTGTTATTAAAGAAAAGCCATTTAAAGAAGTTCTTTTAACACTTTTTTAAAAGCATCTATCCAAGTCAAGTAATTCTTCTGTGCTTTAACAGGAGAGCTTCTTCAGAGAGCTGAAGAATCTGATTTATCAGACTTCAGATAAATGAATTTAAGAGCCTAGGAAAGGCCAATATTTACAACTGAAGAAAAAAACAGCCAAAGAAAAAAAGGTTGCAGAATGTTACTAGAAGGTGCAATATATTCAGTTGATAACCTTAGAAACGATAGACTGAATTTTAAACTTGTTAAGTCTACTTCGGATATCAGCAACAGAGTTTATCATCTCACAGAAAATACACCAAGTAGCTTTTACAGCATTCCTCAAGAATATTTTTGAAATATCTAAGTGTCTTCCAGTGAAGTTACTCATATTTTTTTCCAAGGACAATCAAGTCATCCTGTCCTTTGTCTGCAGCTGTACAGCCTCAGACAGAGCTAGCTAGTCATCTTTATTTAGATAGAATCTACCTCGCTCACTTCTATGCCATCTGATGTGATATATGTAACAAAAAGATGCCAGTTAAATAGAAACACTGGAACACATGCCTAAGTGGAGTTATAACACTTTGTACTGAAAAGTGGCTTTAAGAATACCTTGAGCATCTATAGCTAACACCACCACAGCCTTGTCTTTATAATAAATGCTGAGTATCATTGGCAGAAACAAAACAAGATAAGGAGCCAGAGTACCTAGTTCCATTTCTGATTTTGCTCACAATTTTTGTTCTGTATACCCTTAGTTTCCCCATCTTTAAAATGGGGACCTGTTTAAACACTGAGAATGTATGCTGTATGACTTCTAATTAAATGGATGCGTTTCTGCCTTCCTGACAGTCCCACTGTTACAGATGAGCACGTGAGATGCTATACTTCTTGAAGAGATGACTAATAGGACTGTCAAATACTTGTTGTAATGAACTCCAGGGATGACTGGGCTTATTTGGAGGGATTGTTATCACCAACTTGAAAACTCCTTTCATGCAGGTAATATGCTGAAATACTTGGTACGACCAGGCAATTCCACTGGCTGCTCAAACCTTGTATTTGCAAAGAATCTTTGATGCAGCTCTGCACGTTTGTCAAATTAGAAGCATGATGAAGGCAATTTGCTTGGTCTGTTGTGCAGAAAGTATAAATGGAAGGAATGACTTGATTGTGCACAGCATGCCAAATGGTTAAATGAAGCATTAGGCTTAGCATTAAAAGCAGCAGCACTGTTAGAAACAATTTGCAGGGAAGAAATTGGCAGATGCAGAAATAACTGTGTGGGCTCATTCTGCTTCTAACCAAGATTACAAAGTACAGCTTAGCAACAACAACAACAACAAAAAAACCAACCAAAAAACAAAACCCAAACCCCAAGCTTTAACTAGGCAGCCAGAATGTTGGATATTTATATCTACATTTTAGCACTGTAAATATAGAGAAGATATTTATCTTACTTGTTTAATTATCTTGTCAGGAGAGAATGTTAGCATATGCATTACTCACCTTAGAGAATATTTTGAGTGCTTGATGTAGAAAGGCTCTCTGGGACTTACAAATTTCAACTGCAATTTAATACAAAATGCTTAAAAGTGCACTATATCTAAGCCTCATATTCAATTTATGACATACTTAAGATAAATCAGGTTACTTACAAATACAGTTCAACACAGACCAAGTTTAAGACTAAAGCATGCCCAGATTTGTGCATAGTAAGGAAAATTTACACCTCAATATTTTAATGAAGTTTAAAAAATCAAATAAATAAATCAGGATAATAAAAAAATCTATGCAAACTAAAATCTATTATTTTTTCAGTTGCAAATATATTACAAATACATTCAGTGAGTCAGCCTCACAAAAGAAAAGAGAAAAATTACAGGAGAGCAAAGTTCTTCAAATATAATATCGACTTTTGAAACTAACAAACTAAGACTTGCAATCTTCCATCAAAAGCAAAAAAAAAAGTGCAATTGAACTGTTGGAAGGACTTATGAAAATGTATTTTTAAAAAAAGTCTGTCAAACTTACCAAGTGTGTTATAAAGGAGTTATTCCGCAAGTTGACCTTTAATGTGCATGATTCCCCAACTCTAGTTGGGGGAAAAGTGTATAGTTCCTCTGGTGCATACACTCCTCGAATTACCTCATGTTGTCTGATTTGAAAAAAAGGATTTACGATATTAAGATTTCCTACTTATATGGTCTGGATTGCATACTTCAAGATAACAGGTGTAACTTCTGATACTAAATCAGGAAAAATTGAAAGATCCTGAAGGCATCAACTCTTTCACCTTAAATTTTATAGGCAATACGTTTTAGCCCAAAAGAATAATGAAAGCATCACTGTGGCATAAATATATGTACATTTACTCATACAGACCTTCACAAACTGAATTTTGCCCTCCATATGCTTTACTAGAGAACTAGACTCTTCTCAGAGATGCCATGTTTAACCAAAATACTTTACACTTCGTCCTCGTTTTGCTAGGATAGAGTTAATTTTCTTCTTAGTAGGTAAATAGCTGTGTTTTAGTTTCACTGTAGGATTTGTTATGAGAAGAATGTTGATAAAAGTACTGATGCTATTAGTTGCCCAAGGTCCCAGTGTTTGGCTGGTTCACAGCTGCATTAGCACTGGGAGGAAGAAGCCTAGCAAACAGCAAAACCCCAAATTTGGATGAGCCAATGAGATATTCCATATCATATCACGTCATGTTCAGTATATCAACCAGGGCTGACCAGACAACAGGGGTATTCTCTCGGGGATTGGTGAGGTTGGCTCTTCCATGATTGTGGCTTCCGTTTCAGGACTGCCCCTGCTCTGGGATCGCTGGCTGAGGACAGGCTGGGCATTGGTCGGCAGGCAGTGAGCAATTGCAATGTGCATCACTCATCTGTATATTCTATTATTATAATTTTATTTTAATTAGGGGTTTTTGTTGGGTTTTTTGGGGTTTTTTTACATCTCAACCCATAGGTCTCCTTGCATTTATCCTTCCAATTCTCTCCCAGGTGGCTTGGGGGGGAAGGCGGGGTGGGGAGTGAGAGGGTAGACTGTTTGGCTGCCAGCCAGGAGAGTGAAACCAAGGTTAAGACACACAGTACAGTGGTCTTCTCAGAAGTGACTTTACAGTTCTACAGAGTCTCCAAAAGGGGAGTATACAGAAAGTATACACAAGCTTCTACTTCTGATTCCAGTTCATTTACAACAGCAAATCATGATTAGGCAACTTAAAAGAACTGAAAAGAAAAAGCATGGGAAATTGAACAACACAAAGCTATTAAGAGGCTTGGCAAGTCTGTTTTTTGCAGCTTTTTACTCCTTAACGTAGAATTATAGGATAATTCAAGTCAGAAGAGACTTGGGAGGTCTCTAGTTCAACCTCTTGCTCCAGATAGGGTCAGTTATGAGGTCAGACCAAACTGCTCAGGGTTTTACCCAGTCATATCCCAAAACCCTTCAAAGACAGAGACCACACAGTCTCTTTGCTCAGCCTGTTCCACCACATAGCTGTCCTAATGGTAAAAAGGTTTTGGTTCTGGGGCTGGGTTTTGGGGCCTTTTTTCCCCTTTCACCCAGTTGCAGACTCTCTTGTTTAAAGTTTTGTCCATACATACCCTGCTTTAATTGTACGTGCTTCAGAGTAAACCTTCATTTCTGGTATAACTGGAAGCTCAGTTATTGTGACGGCACTTGCAGTAGTTTTCACAACTGAAGTTTCATTTTCTGTATTAACACCCTATTGGCAAAAATAGAGAAACCTTTAGACTTTGCATTCAAAAGGTATTTAAGTAATTTCTCTTACCCAATCCAAGACTTTTTATTTGAAGTATAACCTTTCTGGAACAGTAGAGTCTGGATCATTGAGACAGAAGCAATGACTTAAGAGGAATACTTTAATAGGCTTCTGTGTCTTATGAATAATCTATTTGTTACAAGTCAGCTCACAACAAACTAGTAGCACAGGTGGAATCTCAAGAAGGCTGCTAGCAACGAAGATTTTACTAAAAGTAAAAAACCCCAACAATTTCTCTGCAGATATTCTGCCCATATGCCTCGAAACCAGCAAAGTCAGCTAAACAGCTGCTCAGAAGGAAGGAAGGCGTAAGTCATCATTACAGTTTGAATTCTCACAACAGCAAAAAGCTTTGTAATAATTTTGTATTATGAACAATACATTCTTCTCAAAGAAAGGTCTCTCTAGAGAAACAGAACCTGATAATTCATTATATGGCAATTGCTACATTCAGACATTAGGCCAAAATATTTATCACTGTTAGGACCTCCATTCAGTGTACTCTGACACAAGGAGACCAGATCACCCTAAGGGAATACTTCACCTAACAAACAGTTTCAAGTTCTGTGTTGTTTAACCACAACACCTTGAACAAAGTAAAAGAACCAATAGGACCTCCTACACTTACAGACATACAACATTATATCAGTTTTTGAAATGGTGCTGACATTTCAGACAAGCAGTTGATTCTCTTACACAGGGAAGATTAAAAAAATAAATTCATCTTCAATAGAGTTGCTATGACAAACTTGTCTTTTAGACATTCATTTCTTCTATTGAAAGAATTGCTAATCAGTCTACCAGAAATAGCAGCAGTCAAAAAAAAAAATCTTAATTTTAAAGAAAATTTTTCAGTTGCAAATAACCCATGAACCACAGTAGAGCAAAACACAAAGACAAGAAAGGATCTGTATTTGTGTCTTGCTTCAAGAGCATTTAATTTTCCATGTAGTGAAAAATTATGGGTGTCATGCCTTAGCGTTATATTCAATTTCTAATTTATCAGTAAGAAAAGTTTACTGCATGAGAATTTGTGCAATGAGCATCATCATTGTGCACAAAAGTCTTTGGCTGCTATTTCAGTCTAACTATTGGTCCCTTCTGGGTGAAACGGTGAACTACCAAGAACCTGCCGGAAGGCTGAGGCAGCATCTAAGTTCCGATTGCTCCTTTAGTATGATCATTGCTCAATGATCTTAGAACAAAACCTGATAGCAGCCTAACAAATGTTTCTCAGAAAAAGAAAAACATAAGTTTGAATTCTCAGTATTGAGAGGTTGGGGCTGCAAACCACAGGTAGAACTCCTCCTTTCTTTGTCTCTGAGGTCAGTGTTGGAGACATGATCTTCTGAGCTCCTGACTATGGTTTCCAGTGGTAGGGAATGCAAACACATGCAGAGCATAATCAAAGCCACAGTTAATTCTTTTTTTTTTCAGGAAAAAAATGAAAATGTTAGGTGTCATGGATCTTCTGAACTTCATCTTGTTCTTTTAGTTCTTTCTTGAGCTCTTCCAAATTTTTAATTTCTTTTGAAATGGTGCTATAAATAAATATCACTCAGTCATTCTGAATGACAGTCAGTCAAGTCTTCCCACATCATTCTATCAAAAGTCACATCAACCAGAGCCATAGCCCTCTGCTTCAGCAAATCCAGCAGGATCCAAGTCCTTTTCAAAGTTCACAGTCTATCTCTAGGACATAATATATTATAATTGACCTGTCTTCTTGACTAAAAGTGGACCTAATTAAAAAGCTGCAACAATTTAAATCTGTTTGTAAGAGGGATCAACGTAGATCCTTTACTTATTTCCTTACCTAGTCAATAGACAAAAGTATTTCCCTTTTCAACAATTTTTCAAAATGATCGTGACACATCTCAAGTATTTTCGACAAAATTTTTCCCATATGCACAAAGACATGCTGGAAAGATCTAATTGTTAACAGCTTTGGAAAAAAAACAAAACAAAACAAAACGAAACCATGAAGAACAAATCATAGAATCATAGAATGGTTTGGGTTGGAAGGGACCTTAAAGATCATCTAATTCC
>NW_010327975.1:33461-94076 GCF_000700745.2 Antrostomus carolinensis
GGTTGGAAGGGACCTTAAAGATCATCTAGTTCCTACCCCCTGCCATGAGCAGGGACACCTTCCACTAGACCAGGTTGCTCAAAGCCTCATCCAACCTGGCCTTAAACACTTCCAGGGAGGGGGCATCCACAGCTTCTCTGGGCAACCTGTTCCAGTGTCTGACCACCCTCACAGTGAAGAACTTCTTCCTAATATCTAATCTAAACCTGCCCTCTTCTAGTTTAAAGCCATTACCCCTTGTTCTGTCACTATCTGCCCTTGTAAAAAGTCCTTCCCCAGCTTTCTTGTAGGTACTGGAAGGCCTTATCGGTCTCCCTGGAGCCTTCTCTTCTCCAGGCTGAACAGCCCCAACTTTCTCAGCCTGTCCTCATAGGAGAGGTACAGTTCAAAAACATTAATATCAAGTTGTGCTGTTCAAAGTTCTACACAGCTCTTACAACTAGTCATGTTTTAATAAGATAATGCTTCAAAAGTCTAGATTTCTGATAAAAAGAATTAATCTCTCAATTTCAACTAGCTTTAAATAGACAAATGGCATAGATGTTTTCCTTATTTTAAGGAAAATTACATTCGAAGAATTAAAAAATTAAAAAACTTAATGAAAACTGAATAAAAAACCTTCCCAAACCAAACATGACACAGGTCTCACTATTCGTGCCAAAATTAGTAGTAATTTAACATGTACTTTTTAAACAAGTCACCTTTTCAACAGAATTAAGTACTGGGAAGAACAAGGACCCCATGAAATAAAAGGAAAGGTACCCCAGCAAGAAAGGTAATGTTTTCACTATTGAAACAGGCTTGGTACTCTAAAGAAAGACCCTAAATCTTTAGCTGGACTTCTTAGGAAAATCAAGTCAAACTCTCTCTGACAGCAAAGCACACAGAGCATTCACACAATACTAAACATACAAAGCTCTTCATATTCAGGCAATTTAACTAATCATTAGAATTAATTATTCCCAATAGTAATAGCCTCTCTGTCCTATGCAGACTCCTCTTGTATGGATGATGAGGTTGAGGTTAAAAACAAGGTAAGGAGCAAGAGCACAGAAAAACAGTTCTAACTCCCAAACCCCTCCTTCCAAGCCTCACCATAGAATTAGAGCTGAGGAACAACTGGGAAGCAAAGCAGAGCTCAAATCCAATTGCTCCCATGTACAAATCTCAAAAATCACTCCTATGTTGTTACTCTGATAAAATACCCAGATTATATCAGACACACATTCATATCTCCAATATGGATATTTGAAAATCCCAATCTTGCATTAAGCTTATATTACAGCAAAGGTCAGTTATCTTGTTACTTATTTACAAAAATAAAACCAATCAACTTCCTGTCTGATACAAACAAATCTGCACCTACAGAAATAATTCCCACAAAAGGCAAGCTTGTCTCTATTTTCCCTGAGCAAAATAAAATTTTATGCCTTTAAATGGCAAAAGATAATGCATTATCACATAAGGAAGATGAAAAAGGTATTTTCGTAACACAAGAAAACCAGTACAGTTTAATTAAAAAAAGGACTGTGTTTATAGCATTTATATACTTACTGCTCCAGAAAGCTGAAATCTTAATTTATGTTTCCAACTAGGTTTTTCAACTGGGTGATACTCAATGTCCCAGAACTGGGAGTAATCACCTTTATCTCTAGGTAAAAAGATTACAGCAACCTACCAAAACAAGAGAAAAAATTTGCAGAAGCTTATTAAAATAATTTATTCATCTTCACAATTGTACCTATGTAAAGTTACAGTTAAGACAGCACAAAACTTACACACTACCAAACATACATTCCATACACAGGTGATGTTGCATAGAACAATACAACTCATTCTCCTTTGCCCACGAGAGAGAATGTTCTGATTAAACAGGTTGTGCAAACAATCTCAAAAGAAATTTTAGTTCAGCTGATTTGCTTTAAGCAAAGTCAGCAAGTGCTTGCACAATTATTTCTACTAGTAAAATGAGGGAGAAGGGGAACAGGAGGAGAAATACAGGCAGCTGAAAGACAGCAATACCTTCCTTCATCTCTCAGCTAAGCTGTGAACAACCGTACTCCTCCAGTTCCAAGTCTGCAAGTACACTGTGCTACAATTACTAGAAGGCCTTAAATTCAAACCAACTTGCAGGCTATGCATTTCATCATCCTTGAAGGCCACCTAATGTAACAAAGGCTTGTCTCCGTGTAGTGCTATACCAGGTTAATTTAAGAGTAAACTTGCATTGTTCTCAGAGTTGGGGTTGGGGGAAGAAAGACAAGGGGAACAGCAGATTACAATAGATCATTACAACTATATCTAATTAACCAGATATTACCATATCCACTGCAAAAAAACCCAAATAATGATAGCACTGTACCTTGTCGGCTCCAGCCAAGAGCCTGACATGCCAATAACATAGATGTTATTTGAATAGGCCTGAACCAAGATGGCTAAAGCAAAGACAATTGTTTAAATTCAAATAATAGTTTTCAATATGTGACAGGTTCACTGGGCTAGCCCTCTCTCCCTTATGAAATACCTATGAAACTGGACAGAAGTTTTTAGGTCTTATAAATAGATTACAAATTACATGATAATAGAAATAATGCAGTTAAGGAATGTCACAATAATCCATGAAGATGAACAGATAGAATCAGCACTGAAGGAGAAGGTGAGGGACAGAAGCCCCACAGAAACCCATTCAGTATGTCCTTAGATGTGCTTTATAGTTGTGGTTACGAAACCCTCTACTGGCCAGGAGATAAAATTGTAAGTCAAATGAAATCAACTTTAGGAACAGACAACTGTTCATGAACAAGTATGACAAGACTGCTTCTAAGGAAGGGAAACCAGTTCTCTCACCAGTTTCATAAGAACACACTATTATTTGCGATTTTCTTGTGAATTTTTACAAAACATTTAAAAACAATTTTCTGTTCTAGAATAATTTATCTTTAAAAATCCCAAAACAAAACACATCACCACCACTGTGGCAAACTATAGATTGCATGAATTCTTAGAATCAACTCAGTTGCCATTATGACAGCTGTGGTAAGTAGATACTGACTACCTGATACACCTCAGAACATTTTATCATTATCAGATGGAGTATGACCAGCTTCAAAAGCTCAGCTGGTATTGCAGAGAATTTTTCATCTAAGATCCTATTTTACAATTGAGATACACTAAATGCTTGAAACATTTATAAATGTCAGTTTACCTTTTCTTCTCTGTGAGCTTCAAGAGTACCAGAAACACGGGAACATCTGAAAGCGGAGTAAGTAACCCTATAAACACAACCAGTTCCATCCACATCCTGTAAATAAAGTTACGAGTCAGATTCAGAACGTGAAAAGAAAAAAAAAACCAAAACAAATCCACACAAGAAACGCCCCCCCCACATCACACTTGCAAAGGACTGAAGAAAATACACCAAATCAAACTGATTCCAAATGAATAAATAATATTGAATCCCTTAAAGCAAATGAATAAAGACTAAAACTACTACAACATCTACGCAGTCACCATGACTTCTGACTTCCAGTTTAGAGATGGTGCACTGGCTGGAACATGGCATACTCGGTCTTCTGGGCTACAGTTAAGAGTGCTACATAACTGTTTTTCATCATTTCACATCAACAGACCATAATAATTCTAGCATAAAATCAAAATGACCATCACAGCATTTCATCCTATCAAAAAAAAAAAAAATTAAAAAAAGGGGGAGGTATTTACAAATATTAATGGTACAGCTACAGTAATTTCTCAGGTGACAGGAGTGTCATTCACATATCCTTGACTTAACTTGGACTACCTACAGAGGTGCCATGTACAGCATAATTCTAGCAGCAAAAGTCTCAAAACAAGGCAAGTCTAGCGTTCTGGAGCCAAAAGAGACACACATCTTTCATGTATGCTTGACTACTTAAAAGCATTCTGGATGATGATACTGGATGAGCACAAGCAAATTCTGTAAGCCAGCAAGTGAATCAGAAATTGTCCCAGAAAGCACCGATTGAGTCACAGTAAGGGAACATATTAGAGATGAAAAAAAAGAGTAAAACATTTCCCTGATACGGAGAGAAGCAAATAGAAACTTTGTAACTGAGTTCATGCTCAAACAGATATTCCTTGAGAGGATGGAGGGAAAAAGAGCAGCAGGAAAAGGAAAAAAGCCCAAGAAATTTGCATAAAACTACCAATGCAAGCATTCACTCACTTTAACATAGGGTGGTGCAAAAGATGACAAATGCCACTTCATGTTTTCGTCCCCTTTATTCTCCATTTCCAGGTAACTCTCTAAAGAGAAATATCAGACTAGTATATTAAATAACTTTGTTCAAATGTTTAAGTATCTTTAGTGGAAAGAGTTTAAAGAGAAACTATGTTTCAAGACACAATTAAGTTTAATGGAAACAGTTCTCATGATGCCAACTCCAAGAGCAGACTCGAACAAAACACACTGTCATAAAATTCTTGAAAGCATATACGAAAGAAATTTGGAAGCAAAGTCTTCTAGTGAAGAACCATATTGAAGATGCTTATAGGAAAAAAAGTGAGACCTAAATCTCACCCTCAATAACCCTAAAAGAATAATAGATAATCCTCTAAAAGAACCTGAAGCATATAACGTGGTGTTATGTGAACGAATTGCTGGTAGTAGGAAGCTTTTTATAAATGTGTAAAATGACAAATAGCAGGAAAATCTAAGTCACCTCCAACAGTCTCAGTTTACTGCATTCAGATTTTTGGCAGATACCTTCACATACCAGTGTACAAAAAAATACCAAAAAAACTCTATGAGATACCCACCTCCCCCCCAAGATATTATTTGACTGTTCAGGGAAAAAAAAAAACCTGACAGCACTCTCTGACATTATAAGAATATCCCAGCTTTGACAGTATCAATAAGCATATTTCACACCTTGAAATGTGCCTCTTGCCAAGAATCAATAGGACATTTGCAAGATCATCTCAGTCTAGAGCAGCACTTCAGGAAATTTAGCTGCATATATGTTATATGGGACATTTATAAAAACAGGAAAGGAAAGGAGTATTATATTATACTCCTTTTTCATAAGTGTAGTAAAAAACCTCACATATAATTGAGAAATTAACCTTTGAAAGTTCTAAAGACTGTTAAATAAAAATGTAGCATCAGTGAATCCTTTAAAAAATAAAAAATCCTCTTTACCTAGAAAAGAAAACGAAGCCCTGCCAAAAAATCTGGTGTCTAGATAATAGAATGATAATTTCACACAGTAATTTGGAGAATTTTAAGCATTACTGGAATTAAAAGTACAGACTGAGGATTTGAGATTCCTTTATCAAGAGTGTCCTCCTTGATTATGAAGTACAAGACAAGGATAGCCAGACTCATAGCTGACATTCCTATTGTCTTAAGGAAGAACATTTATTTCTCTGCTACATGCAGATAAATTATCTGACATCTTAGGGACACATACACAGATGAGGATAATAGGTCTACTGCAGAAGTCCATGACCCAAAAGAGCCTCAACAAAACACAGTACCTTCATAGTTCCCTCTTTGCCCAGGCACAGTATGATTGCATTCAACATAGTTGCTTAAGAAACTGGCAACTTACCTGTCTGTATGCAAACCTAGCTGTGGGGAAAAAGTGTGGCTATACTGCACAAGGAGAAGAAAAAAAAAATACTTCTGATAAGAGTTCCATCACAAGAAGTAACATTTCAAACTGAAGTCAGAAGAGAGGAACTGGTCAATCACATTTATCAGACTAAAAGAACAGAATAAAGTCAAAGCATTCAAGTTCCCAAACATGCAATACAATAAACAAAATCTCTGAACACAAGATATTACACGTTGCATTTACTAAGTAAAAAATATTACCTGAGCTTTGGCCAGGTGTTGTTTTAGGAAAAACAATGATTCTGTTCTTTATTTCAATTTTTGTTAGAGGGAGCACTGAGAGAGGTTTTGCCACATGAACAGTAGGACTTTCAGACTGTGGAGTAAACATAACACGCCTTCTAGCTGGAAAGTCTGCTCCAAACACGCTCTGTGCAACGGCCTCTCGAATCTGCACTTTAATAAACTTTTGCACAATTTGGAAAAAAAGAAAGATTTAATTAGTGAACATTGATATACTAACAAGTCAAATCATTTAGCTCTATTTCCTTGAGCTGCAAGAGCTCATGTTTTTCAGATTAACATTCCAACAGAGAAACAGTCTCATATGTTAAATCACCAGGTCTTCTCTAACTTCAGTTCACAAAGTGTAAAGATTCTAGGTCAAGTTTAATTTAGGAGAACAGGAAAATTTACTGAAAATTTGCTATCTAGACATTTTAATTCAATAGGAATAATATAAACTTGCTAAATTTAATTGACAACTCCTGTAATATTCTTTGCTGGCAGGAAATGGGAACAGGGATGCCTCACACAGAACAAGCTTTGTGTTCACTTCTGCTACATAATTAGTACTTCTAAAAAATTAATTTAATGCAAATAAAGTCTTAACATACTTTTTGCTTAATTTGATAGGCAGCAAAGAAATGGCAAAATTATTATCAACTACCAGATCTCTTACAATTTGATTGTTTTTGCTATATTCTCTACTTTTGTCCTAGTAGGTTTCTTCTCTTAAATGCTTTTCTCAGAGTAGAACATGACATAGTTAAATATGTTCAGTCTCCATTTCCTTCCCAACTCACTCTTTTCAAATCAGTTCACTATTTTTTAAGGCAGTTTCCAATTCTGCATCATTGGAATATAATACACCTTCCTCATCAAGAAGGAAAGTAGGTAGACATGTTTTATCCTTTCAGTATTTTTTATTTTTCTCTCCATGCATTGGAGAGAGAATACATACTGGCTGCAAAAAGAAAAATAAAAGGGGTTTTATTTCTTTGTAGATTACCAAGGAGTCTTTCCACTTTTACACTGATGAAAGAAGAAACTGTTGGCTTCATAAATTCTATTTATATGCCTTATTTTAATCAGGGAAAAGTCTTGGATTAAAATGCATGAAGAGCAAGAACCTGTTCTAGACATTCTTTATCAGAGACCTGCCAGTCAGAAGCTTAAGTTTACTTTAAGGGAGCTCAAAAGGAGCTACGGTGACTTGTCCAGGAACCTCCTTCAACTTCTTTTATTTTGAAGTATTACATAGACTACTTTTATATACGCATGTGTACATATATACACTCAGCTGTTCTAGAAAATGACACATAAGTCAGTGGTGGGTATACAGATGCAATTTTTTTGGCAATTCAGTCTAAGTGTTCACATCACAGTATTTCTTCAAAGATTAGTGAACTAAATCTCAGTTTGCAAAACAGCATCTTAACTACATTTATTCTTTTTTTTTTTTCTCCTTATAAGAGGACTTCACAAATTAGAGATAACAATGGAAGTTGACAGAACTGTTGTCTCATATCTAAAAGGTTTTAGCAACATTACTAACCCTTATCCAGCAAAATAAAAGAAACAGTTGCAATCTCAACTCTCAAGTAAGGCACGTACCTTTTGGCCATTATCACAATGGATAGAGATTAGGCCACTCCAAGGAATTAACGAAGGCTTTGTGGCAAGTGATGGATTAGGACTCACCAGAATTAGTGTACTGCTCCTAAAAAAAAATAAAAAAAAAAAATTAGCATGATCCTCATATTAGAATTAATATCTACAACAGATCGTACTAGCCCCCTCCCCCCCACAAAAAGGATGCACTTTAAGATAGCAAGTAAGTGAAGATAATATGGAGAGTTAAATTTAAGGTATTCAGATATTCAATATATTATCAAGCTTTAGTAGTCAGACACTTAACACTAACACACTTTATAAACCTGTAACTTATACAACATAAGGGGTCATAGGGAAAAAAGAAAGAGTAGATCTTACCTACTAACATAAACAACCAGCCAGGCCATGTAAAGCAGACATAGCACATTCCAGAAAAATAAGCTTCAATACTAGTCAACAGGGGACTTGCACTGTTTAAACAAAGTATACTGCACAAATTGCATTTCAATAATCTTTTAAACTAATTCTAGTTTTTGAGAAGCAGCTTGTTTCTTCCTCCCATGTAGAACTGATCTTGTGGGGGAAAAAAAATCCTTTCAATGTTATCAATGCTTTCTATAGTAGGGGAAGAGTCTAAATTCACTTGAAGCAGATATGGTATCACACAGTAATTTGACCAGTGACAACATAAATTCTGATTTACAATGTTCCATATTCTATACGAGAGACGTTTAAATAAAGGAAGGGAGAAAATAAGCAATGAAGTATTTAAAAAATGAGAACAATATCGCTGAAGGTCATTGGTTATGTGTTAGCAAAAGCACTCAAACTACACCTGAAAAATTAGCTTAAGATGTCATTAGCACAACACTTTGCATTTGAAAAGCTTAGTGTAAAACAAGATCAGTGGCCATAGGAAAGTCAGTTCCATAATCATTTTCACAATGGCCATCTCCACAAGCTTCAACTAACCAATGTTAATGGCCTTAAAATATTAAATCAGGGTACTGATATTTCCTTAAAGAATTGTGGGGTTTTTTTGACTCTCAGCAGTTTTCAGGATCTTCTAACTCATGGTGTTCTCTCTCATGTCCAAGCTGCATATGTGAGAACATGATTTACTAAGTACACACACTATCTGTTATCACAAACCATTTCACTGTCTTTGCTCCTACCAGCTTGTCTTTAACATTTACTGAAAACTTCTCTGGCAAATACAACTTGCATGGAGCCACAAACCATGTCTCTCAAAAGAGCCATATTCAACCTAAAGACACTACCTCTCAGTACTTTCATTGCCATGGAAAGGAGCAGAGCCTAGGGAAGAAACACTTTCCAAAGGCAGCTCTTGCAGCCTTTGGAGATTCCAGAAGTCCCTGCTCCAAAAGTGCAATTCCTTCCACAGCACTTACCAATACTCCCAACACTAAGGCACAGCAACTTATCAGAGCCCAGTTCATTTTGCCTCCACAAGAAAATCTCTTGGAATGCTACCAAATTCAGTAGGGACTCAGGACTTTACTATTCTACATTCAGGCAGGCTATAGGTTGCCTTTAGCTCATGCCATGTAACTTAAGGGGTTTAAGTCAAGGTGAAAGAGGGAGTGAACTTCTTGGTCTAGCAAGGCAGTCAGTCCTTGACCTTCTTTCATCATCACTGAGAAATCAGACCTTCTCTTTTGTGGCCTAAATCAGTTCAAGAATTCTGTCAGCCCCAGCCTTTGCAATGCATAGTATAAAAGATTCTGGCTGGCTCCTGTCCTGACAGGACGACTGCTCTTGGCACTGTAGGGAGATGGTCATGGAAAGCAGAAAAGTGGGCAAGTACAGCTTGCTGTGCTCAAGTCAGCTCTTCCCAGTAGTCTGCTTCCTACTTAGAGGCCTCCGTTCTTGATCCAAACTACTTACTTGGACTCAACATATGAGGTTTCAGCTCATTCTTTTCCAGTGAAGAGAATTAAAAATTATTTTAAAACATTTTAAACATTATTATTTAAATTATTTTAAAACATTTTAAAATTATGCAGTTCAAGAAATTTGCTTGCAGAAAGCCTTGAATTCTCTCTTTTAAGGAAATCATTCCACAGACAGTCCTGAGTTTAGGGTATGAGACACTAAAGATGTCCTTACTTTCATAGCTACTGGAAAGTTGTTCATTGTTATCTCTTTGAAGCTGTTGTTCTCAGCACTGACTGAATCTGCAAGGAGTGGCAGATATTCTAGACCTTCCAGAGAATCCTCTTCGTTTTGTTCTCACTAGCAGTGAAAGTTCCCCAGCAATACATCCAATAATTTACATCTACATGAATATGAAATTAAGTATTTAAATGTATCACATCTTGCACAGTGATGCAGGACTGAAAAGAAAGTATCTCCTTGGGGCAAACATCTACAAAGTTAAAGCAACTACTTAATTTTTTTCTTTTTCCCCTAAGCTGAGAATAGTTTAATAACAAGGTCTTAAAAGCCCTTCTGAACTGATGTTAAAAATATATAAATTTAGAAGTGAGAGGTGGTCAGAACTTCCAAGCATTTTATTGTGAAAGACTTCGCTGACATCCGTGAGAAGTCTCATACACACATGCATATTATGACTACTGTTCCAAAATACTGCTTATTAAGACACAGGTGACTCACAAGTCAAAGTCTGAGTGGCAAAAACCAGATTTGTTAGAATAATAATTAAAAAAAAGAACCACAACCAAGGTGTGATGAATATCAGCATATTTGCAAAAGAAAACGCTGTTCCCAGAAGAAAAGCATTCTATAAGAACAGTTATTTTGGGGGTTGTTTATTGGGGGATAGGGGGAGAAATCATCCTTTTTGTTTTTAAACACACATGTCATTTTTAAACAAAAAACTATTGTGAAAGGAGGTTTTTAAAATTGCAGCTTTGTTGACCATCCAGCTTCTGGAAAACTATGCCATAATAACAGCATTTTGAGGTACAGAAAACTCCTGACCTCCAGGTAACTGTTGGTGGCAGAACATTCCCTTTATACAGAGCTCTAAAAGGATATGGTCCTAAAATATAAAAGCTAGATTTGCATGTCAGCTGACAAACTAAATAAATTCCTAAAAACTAACTAAAATTCTTAAATTAACTAAATGCCTAAACTAACTAAGAATAAATTCCTCCAAAGTCTCACCACACTTGCACATGTAAAGGAAATCTATGAAAAGAAACTTACTCTGGTTCAATAACTCCATGTTGTGGGGTTATAGTAAGGCACTGAGCTGGCCATGAAAGCTCAAAAGTCAACATCCTATTAGAACTGTTGACAACTTGTACATGTCCAGTGTCCGCTGTTCCACCTGTAATACAAAAAAAAAAAAGCTATAAAAAGCTAACATGTACAAAAATTCACAGAAGTGCCCAAGATTCAGAGATACATCAATTAAGATGCATTTTCTACCCTATATTTACCTTCCCAATACTTTAAATTCTTCACAGGGATGCAGTGCATATTATATGTATACACAGAGCACACTACCTTTGACACTTGAATCAAAACTGTGTTCAAACCAAGTTTACTGTTTAGATGTAAAGCTAATGCAGCAAGATTGTTGGCCAGGCTTTATTTCCTAACACAAAATAATTACAAATGCAGTATGCAGCACAGTTATTTTAATACTAGAATGGTTATTTTATTAACTTCAAAAAAATACTTACTAATAGAAGGAGATGTCAAAATCAAGTACTCAGGTTTAACAGTCCAAGTCTGTTGAGTGTCTGATTTATTCTGAACCAGATCATCTGTTTTTACAGGTAATGGAGGACCCTGAGGTCCTTTAACAGGAAGAACATCCAAAGTTGTATTGATATGTCTGACAGAGTTCTCAAATCTGAAAATAAGATTGCATTAAGCAAAAGTAGTAATAAAAATAACTTAAGCATAATTATAATAGTCTACCTTTAGTATTTATCAAAATTTAGTACTGATATACAATGTTCTTTACATGGGCCTTCAATTTAATTAAATTCTTCATTATTCAAAAAAATTAATTCAGGAGCTACATCATGACATTGCTGTTTCATAGATTGTTAGAAGTGGAAGGTACCGTTCAGAATGGAAGGTACTAAAATAAACAATTATCTTCAGGTAATAATAAAAAGTAAAATGCTTTCTCTATACATATTTTATTCAGATGAAGAAGGTGCTCCAGAGAGAAATAAGGCAATGTAAGTTGTGTTCCACAGAACGCTGGACTTTAGGAGAGACCTCTGGAGATCACCTAGTCCAACACCCCTGCTCAAAGCAGGGTCAGCTACAGCAGGTTACTCAGGACATTGTCCAGTCAGGTTTTTAATTTCTCCACAAATTAAGACTTTACAACCTCTCTGGGTAACCTGTTCCAGTGTCTGACCAAAAAAAAAAAAAAAAAAAAAAAAAAAAAAAAAAAAAGAAAACCCTCTTTCTCATGTTTAAATTGAGTTTCTTGCATTTTAGTTGCTGTCCATTGCCTCTTGTCCTGTTATTAGACACCACTTGGAAGACTGTCTTTCTCTTCTTCACTTCCCCATCAGGTATTTATACACATCGATAAGATCCTCCCTCCACTCAAGGCTTCTCTGCTCAACACTAAACAAACCCAGCTCTTAGTCTCTCCTTGCAAGACAGATGCTCCAATCCCTTCATTATCTTCACAGCCTAGCATTTCACACCTTTGCTTGCAAAATACATGGCAGATAAGCTCACATATGTAAACTAGGAAGCTATTTTAGAATTCAGCATATTTTCTTAAGTTAAAAGCTTAACTCACAAGAAGTTTGATTTTACATTCTAAAATAAAAGCAGAAAGCAAAAATTAAAGAAAAAATAGATAACTTTTGCTCCATAAAACATCGTGCAAACATACAGCTCCTTCTATTAATTCTACTTCTACTTTTAATGCTTCAGAGAATCCTGGCTCGGTGCAGGACAGCTGAACTAGTATGTCTGAGAATTCATCCTTTAAGATAGCAATGAAACCAGGAACCGATTACATAATTCCTTGCCATGGAATTTCCTAATAGTTAGATTACTAGTTAACACATTCAGATCTCTTCTAAGAAATACAGTCTACTCAGAAAATGAAGATCATGACGCTTAGCAAGGGAATAAATTCAAATCTAGGATAACTTATAATGCTATTGAGTGGAAAAAACAAACAAATTGCAACCACTCAGTAAGAGAAATATCCTGCTTGCTGCTGCAGATACTTGTTTCCAACCTCTAGCTTCACAATCCCACTATGCCTGACAAACAACTTGCTAGCCAACAAATCCGTCAAGTGTCCCAAAGTGTTCAGCATCTAGACTTCAACAGGTACAAGCAATTCCAAGACAACATCTACAAACGTAAATGTTAAACACAACAGGAGTAGGCAGGGCTCTTTCTTCATCTATGTAACAGGATCTTGAGAAGAAAAAACATAAAGACCCAAGAAACAACCTATATAAATATATTCCCTATAGTGTTAAAGTTAACCCATCTTTATTTTGTTTTTATGCTACGCAACCTTAAGTAGTACTTGTACAGTGTTTGGACATTTCTTTCTCTATTGAGGGCTCTAAACATTACAGTAACCTGTTTAAATAAAAGCAACAGGTCCATCTTAAAGACGAAGTCTCTGCCAGTCCTCCAAAGAAATCCTCCCAGTAATGGACCAATTCATCTGAGGGAGCAACAGGGATGGGAGTAGCCACAACAGTGATCATTCTTTTGATGAGTACAGTACACACTACACAGAAAGGCTGGCATAAAGGCTGGACAAGGAAAAGGCTACTAAGCCTTCATAATATATCTCTATTTCCATCTGAGACATCAAAAATTCATTACAAGGAACAAATGGTTATAGTCCTATTAGGACTACAACAACAAATGCACTTTGGAAGTGCCTATGGAAGAAAAACCAGGTTTTTCAGATACAGAATAGGAAGTTACAGATAAAGTGAATGGTGTCAGTTGAGGGAATAGTTTGATTTTTATCATAACAGTTTAAACAGACTACATAAAGAGAAATAGTGAGAAGAGCCACCTAGATATTCACTGGAGCCATTCTTATTAAGGAGACAGCTCTTTCACTCGTAAAGCAAGTAAATTTTCATCACTGACATTAAAATCTTCAATGCAAGGAGATGCACTTCAGTTAGGTGTTATTTGACAGTTAGCCTTGTAGTTACATTACCTGTCTGATTCCACATGATGTCCAGGAGACTCCTGAAATCCATCCTGATCACAAGTGGCATATCCAACCACAGAAAGGATAACCTTTCGCATATTTGTGTAGAAAAGATGGATATCATTTGTCCCCCGTGGGATATCACATACTGAAAATCAGAGTAATAGAACAATTCTAATAAGAACAAATCTATAACATTCAGAAATTGCACAACAGATATTTAGGATATAGATCTAGTTAACAATCTGTTGGTTATGATATCCTAGATCATTCAAAAAATTACTTAATACAAGTTCAGTTATCAGGCATAAATCAACATTAACATGAGATGTAACATATGAATCTAAACACACACCAATGAACTTTTTAACTATAAGATAGGTATTTTACACCTTCATACAAACGGTATATACTAATGTGATTCCATGTCAAATTAAAGTTTTACTTTTTTTGCCCTGACAAGACTAATACACTCCTAAGGCTTCACAGAAAGAGAGTCAACTTGAGAAGTTATTTTTCATTTACTCAGTCTATTCAGTCTAACCTTCATTACTTAATTCATAATACCTGTAAATATCCAAAAAGGTCAGGAGTATAAGAATATTATTTAAAAATAAGTTGTTTCATCAAAATGTTAAATAATCAAATCAAAGTTCTCTCCTTTGCTTTGAGCCTTTTCATGTTGCATAGATAGAATGAAGAAGTGAACACGTCTCACACAGGATACATTTGATTCAAACATTATTTCCTTTGCTGCATAGTAGATACCAGGGACAATTATTAATATTTGTATATAGCTTCTACTATTCAGCTACAGCTAAGACAGAGAAACATCTGTTGTGGAAGCATTTTCAGTTAGAATTTACATGCATCCAGTGTGGTGGGTTTAGCATATAAAGCATTTAGATGTTGAAAAAGTAATTAACTTTTCACCTAAAAGATAGCATCTTACATAAAAGAAAAAAAAAACCCAACATATTTCTTAATTCTAGGTATTATTATTAGTTCCTAGAAAATATTTGACTTATGAGAACATGTAACAAAAAAAACTTGTGGATATTCCCACTGATAGGTTGGTGAACATTGTGTAAAATAAGATTGTACTATTCACACTGGACATCACTGGGTGACAAGAAGACAAAGAAGGGCTTGAAAATTGTGTCATTGTTAAAATGAGTAAGAATAACCTAGTTTACTTTTCTAAGAGCTACTCTTCCAGCATCCCTCCTTGAAGGCATATCTGCAGCGTCATACACATCTGTCTCCTAGTTTTTTGGCAGTAACTAAGTCTTAATCTCAAATTTATTGAGTACAGAAAGCAGTACATAAGAGGGCAAGGATCTTTTACATCCAAGATAAATAAGTTTGCGTAAATAAAACAACTGTGACCAAATAGGGAACAATAAGCTTTATTTCACAAATTCAGGAAATTATGCTCTCAAAAAGAGACAGAAAAACATTAAGATGCAAAAGGAAGACATTGTTATCTACAGAAAGAAAAAAAAAATAAGCTAACATTAGCAAAACTCTAGTAATAAGGCAATAAGATAATCAAGGACGTCTAGGCTCTAATACTGTTCATGACACAGGATTGGATAGTTTGGGGGGGGGGCAAGGGTATTGTTTTATTTGTGGGTTTTTTGTGGTTTGTGGAGTATTTTTAGGGGGTGAGTTGTTTTTGTTTCTAAGGACACCTTACAGGATTGAAAAGTTGGGGAGTGGGGGGGGTGGTTTATTTGGTTTTTTGGTGGTTTGTGGGGTTTTTTTAAGGGAGTGGGTTGGTTTTGTCTTTAAGGACACCTTTACAATATACTGCATTCTTTTATAATAAATTCCTCGCTAACACAAACAAAAGAACAACAACAAAAAATTAAGTTATTTAATTTGGGAAAGGAAATTATATTTTAATGTCAGCAAAGGTGTCTGCCTCTCAATTTTCAGATATAAATTATATCTGCGTACAAGAAACTGAACACTTCTCAATTATTAATAATAAGGCAACTACTCTCCAAACAAACAGCATTTTCAATGCTATAAAATTCACAGACTGGGGTTGTATTTTGCTAGGAGGAAAGTACAGTAAATTGTTTACATAGACAGGCATTGAATGAAAGACAGTGAGTTCCATTCAAATTGAGAATTTTGCTTCTACATTTAAACAAAACAAACAAAAAAAAAAAAGGAAAAATAACTAGTATCCAGGCCTAAAAGCACATTTTTCCACCTGAAAACAACTATTACATTTTTCTTTCAACAAGTCTTATGCTTACCTTCTGTCACAAGCTGCTCCCCTTGAAATTCTTCATCAAATACAATGTTTCTCAATAAGCTGTTTTCTGGGATTATGTGTTTTTCTACCTCAGGTTTATACATCATAGCTCTGTAAAAGAGATAAAGAAACAAGAGTAAATTACAAAAAGTATTGGAAACAACAATTTGAAAAGATAGATAAGATTGGTAAGAATCCAGCATAATTTTAACCTTATCATTTCTCAAATACTCCAAGCTCAAGTTTTTGAGCATTTGTTTAAAACTGAAATATCTTCATGATCTTAAAATGGCTAAAGACATACCCTCTCTACTAATGCACAGTTAAAGGAACCACTGAAATAATGGCTGCCAGACACTTGTCTCCAAGATACCTGTTCTCTGCTGTCAGTCAAACCTACCTACATTTCTGGTAAGTACATCAGGCATCTGAGTGATTTTTCAATCACCACAGGAAGGAGAATGCTATTTTGGTTGTAAGTGAAAGCCTTTTGAAGGGAAAAATTGATTAGTCAATGGCAGAGTGGAAGCAGGTGCCAGCCAACAGCAGAAACGTGGAGTCAAGGAATGTGACTGCCAACAGGACAGAGAAAGACAGGGCGGTATAGCAATATAAATAGTCCTGTGTAAAATGGGAAGCTACAGACCAGTAAGAGGAAACCTGGCACTCACATAGTGTCAGAACCATGAAGGTGGAAACTACTAACACTCAGGTCTAAGGTACATACCAGGCTGCTGACTACATACATTTTTGGAGTAAGGAACTTGAGCCACAAGTTGTCAGACTAGGCAGATTACTCACGTCACATTCCTGCCCCTAAATTCCAAATCATGTTCTCATTCTAGTACACAACTGCAGAATGGAGTTTGACTGGCTTACAATACTTAAACATTTTAAGAAATAAGCATCTCTTTCAAATTATCAAGGGAGACTTCAGAGAAGCTTCCACCAAGAAACAACCAACTAGACCACCATATTCAAGAACCAAATGCTATATCCGCTGACTAATAAAATCAGCAGTAAATAATTTCACTCACATACCAATGTCCACAGTCCAAATAAAAAAAAAGTTTCCAACACTACCTACATAGGTGCACCAAGCTTCTCAATGGGTTTTCTGTTGATCAGTATATCAAAGCTTTTATCTAAATAGTTTTGCCTTTTGAGAAGTATTCAATTATATGCATTATCATTGAACAAAAGAGTTCATACAAAAATCAGTAACAACAATCTTCTGAGATATCTAAGAGAAGTCAATTTTCTATCAAGAATGTCACAAATGCAGATATTCCATTAGCTTTTTATTCAAAGTCATACAGTTAAATCAGCTATGTTTAACACTTTATTTGGATAACACTAAATACAATGACTTTCATAAAGTTTCAGGCAAGCGTGTTTAAAAGCAGTAGTGAAATAATGCCATTCTGAATTTTGCACTGAATGATCATCAGCACCTTAGTACTCTGCCAATTCTTAACACTTTGCATTACCACTATACACCATACACAGCAGAAGTCAAAAGTGACACTTATGTCATTAAAAGCAGAGTACACCATTTTTGTCCGTTTGAGTTATGCAAATGGAATGCAGAGTAACATAGCCTTTATTTAAGCTCACTAAGATATAGTCGACAAATTTCATCAGTGTTACTGGCATATGTGGACGTTATTGCTCTCACACACAATCTATTCAAACACTGTCTTCATCAACAGAAGTAAGATATAGTCGACAAATTTCATCAGTGTGTTACTGGCATATGTGGACATTATTGCTCTCACACACAAATCTATTCAAACACTGTCTTCATCAACAGAATTCAGCAAACCAAGATGCAAATCTTGTTCAAAAATTAATACTACTGAATTTCAGTACTACTCCTTTCATGAGCCTTTTCTTTAAAAAACAAAGCTACATACATGTTAGAAAGAGAGATATCAAGATAGAACACAACTCTCTTCCAATAAAAAAAAAAGCAAAAATCTTCCCTCAAATCCAACACACTCAAATTCAAGAATGTAAAAAGAAAATAAAACCCCTAACTAGGATTTTTAGCTACAGTATGTAAACAAAACCACAGATAAACAAACCAAATCCCCAAACGAGCTACCAGATGTAAGGCTTACTAGAGCTCTCCAAATCGTTCTGATTTGCTCTTGCTATTTTTGGAAGCATGCTAAAACCATACTCATGGTAGAACTCACCTCTAGTTTTAACTTTTTATTAAGCATCTACCTCTGTTACAATAGCGAAGTACATCTTACCTACGATACTGCTGCCTAGAAACTTCATCTCCACAAAAAAAACATACTGTTGATAGCAATGCGTTTGTTCTATTGAAGTTCTTTTCATTTTCCATTGGATTCCATGTTATAGTAATCATCTGACAAAATGAATAGACAACATACTCAGAAAAAAAATCTTATTGTTAGTCCTAACATTTAGAATGTGAGTTAACAAATTACTGCAATACAAGTGAAACAGGATTTAACACAAGTTAAGTGATATTTTAATAAAGAAATGCTCAAGACACACTCTCATTGATCACATTTATTTTAATTTAAATTAATAAAACTTGCTCAGAATCAGGTATTATACTTACTTCATGTGTTCCTTCTCTTAGTACGAACTTCTCTGGAGATACCGTCATCACCTGAGGATCCATAACTGTTTTTGTCCGTAGGTTTGCAAAGCACAGTGCTCTAACATAGGCAGCTCGAGAACCTGTATTTCTTATGCGGAAGGAAGTTTTCCTTAACCTTGCAGGTAACAATCCATCCAGTGTTACCATGTAACTATCTGACAATTTTTTAACATTTTCTAAAGTTATATTGCTTGTTCCTCCATATCCAGATAACGGTATCTGGGAAAGGGAAAAAAAGAAAAACAATCACACACACACAAAAAAAAGCACTTCAAATGAGAGAGAGCTTCTTACTAAAGCTTCTGTACAACTATGGTTAACTATATAAAGAGTTACAGAAAGACAAAAAAATGTGTAAAATGTGAACTGAAAACACTTTGCAATAAATTAAAAAGCCTAAGTTTATTCAACCTCTTAAGTTTTACTGAAAAATCATTTAAGGCTTACATACAAAATAAGACAAGTTCAGATTTTCTGACAGTTCTAGAGTTAAAATCTTGGGCTATTTTTAACACAGTACATAAAAATCTCTCTTCTTCCATCCGAAAGGGGAAAAGTGCATGCAAAATTGAGGCTACTGTTCAAATTGTAAAATTTAGTGCCCACATAATCTTTAACAAGTATACAGATATGCATAATGTGTATCGCAAAGTTTCAGCTTTTCAATAGAAACAGCTATTTGGTGCTAGACTTAAAATAATTATTAAAAATGTATGTTTAAAATTATTAGAAGTTAGGTTGGGACTCTTACAGTAAACTTAATCCCTGGCTGTGATCGAATCCCCAGTTGTTTGATTTCCAGCTTTGCAAAGAAGAAAGTTATTCGAGTAGGTGCAAACATTAAGTATATGTTAGTATCTTCTTTGGGACGGATTTTGAGTTCCCAATTACTAGTTAAGCGTTCTTCTGATCCAAATATACTTTGCAGCTATGAAAACGAAGACATCAGAAGTGAGTGACTAAAACAGGAAAAACATAAGACTTACTTCACTAGTAACCCAAAATGAACTTCTTCAAAACCTGGATTAACTCAGTTGACAAATGCACATATTTAAGTGTTGCAATGCTTAATATGCAACAGAAATGACTGAGCTGAAGATCCTTTATATTCCCACAATGAGCATATCAATGTTTCTCTCTTTAGACCACAGAAGTTTTTTCCTTTCTATCTACAATAGAGTAAGGCTGAACTCAACCAGCTCTACATTAATTCCCTCTCAGTTGAAGATTTTAGATATCAGATTGGAACACCTGAGGAAAAAAGGGGATTACATAATAAAAGGACTACATAATAAAAACCCCTCTAGTTATGGTAATTCCCAAAAGCTAATGCCAGTTTTATTTTCCTCTCTCCCTCATGTACACAGAGTCCCTTGGAGTGAGGCCTGGAATTCCTCCTGCAAGAAGGGCTGCCGACAGATCTCTCCACGTATTGACTCTATTGTGCTACAGCAGCTTAAAGAGCTGTAAACTGAGCTCCAATTTGCTGCAGTACTGTTAGGGTTTCAGCTCTTCTTAAGGTTGCCAGGGTCGCTTAAATTCTGCTACCAGGTCCATCTTGGCAGTCTCAGAGCAAACATTCACACAGCCTGCTAGACAGTGACATTTTGAAAGGAACATCCTTTAGGGCAAAGACATTTTTATTACAAACATATCCTGATTGTTGTCATAAACACTAAAGAGAAATTTTCATGACAGTTACCTGAAAGCAGTCTTGATCCTGGCCTCTTATCAACAGTCTTAAATGCTGGGTCACAGATGGAGAGTCATTTCTTAGAGTTAACTTCTGATGGCTGAAAAATATGAAGTTCAGTTATATCTTACAGCAAATGTAAATTAACTGCATTATGTGTATTCATGGAATAAGGGACAGTTAGTTTTAAAGTCATTTAATGAAAAAAAAGTGACCTATTCGTACAACAGAATACATCAGCAAGAAAGTTATTTCTGTATTCTCAAACTTACAGACCCTACAATGTTCTACACCACTATGCATCAAACCTCTTACAGCAAAACAACCTAAAAATATATATAAACAGAGCTTTTCTGAAGTTCGAGTATTGTGCTTAACAGCTTGAACTTTGAAAGCAATTGACTTGTGTCAATACTAAAATTCCTTAAAAAAAACACTTTAAAACACAGTTACTAACAGATTATCCAGTGCCACTTAGTTATGCAGAAACAGAGTCTTGTGATTAGTCTGGCCCAGATTCACTACAACAGTTGTAAAGAACTAAATTAAGGATAACTTTTCCTTTTTGTGTGCTTTTCAACATGATAGCACCACAGAAAGTTATGGCCACTTGGCAGCATCAGGCTGACCAAACAATATTTTTTTTCTCTCTGATACAGTCTGGCATTGACCAGGCTTCTGGTACTCACATCCTTCCTCGACAGAGGAAACCTCTGTCAGGTAGAGCAAGCATCTGTCATTTTAACAAGTCAAAAAACAATCACAGAAGGATGTGATAAGCCCTAAAACTGGTAAAAACATAAAGGAAAAGGAAGGATCACAAAGTCAGAAAGAAGGAGGAGGATAGAGAAAAGCCTCTCCCCAGTTTTCAGTGGCAGACACTGTCCTGTACTCTGTTGGAACAAAAATTTTAAAAATAATTTCAGCTTCCTAAAACCAATGGTGAATCAAAACTGTTTTTCAGAAGGAAGAGAAAATAAAAAAGTAGCAGCATACAGGGAAGAGAAAGTGATTCTCAAAACACCAAATAGACAAAATACAGTATCTTAACAAAACAGAAAAATAGAAATACAGCTATCAGAAACAGTTCTTGGCTACAAACACAGATCACTTATAAACAACCAGGAACATTACTAGATTGCTCAAAAAATCAGTATCAAAACAACAGTGGATTAGTCTCTGAAGTAATTCTTACTAAAAGTCCAGAGATCTACAAAACTTGCAGCCTTCATATACAAAAGAATCAAAGTGTATCTAGATCATTATGAACAGTTTCACTAAATCATGGAATACTGAAGCTGTAAACTTGAAACTAAAAAATTTCAGACAAGAACTAGTCTGAAGGATAAAGTAATTGTAATTAGGGATGCAATGGATTCTCTACCAGTAGAAGTTTTACCATTGGAATACATTCAAATTCAAATAAATTAATTCAGTGAAGTTCAACAGCCTGTACTATTTGGATAGTCAAATTACATTACCAGACTGGATTCTTTTAGTCTTAGTGGAAGAACTGAAGAAAAACAAGCACAGAGATTTATTTCTAGCAGGAGGTAGGTATCAAAAGAACCAACAGAGCTTGTCTATCAACTTGCTTGGAAAATATTTTCCACTATGTTTCTGGTTACATAACACACTAATCTTACAGAATCAGATATTATTAACAGTAAGTAAAGAGTCCTGAAGAATACCAAAAACTCAAACAAGATCACAATTTGTTTCCCAAAGTTTCTTGCTCCCCTCAAAAACTGTAATATATTGCTTCTCTCACTTGAGTCAACTTAGTTTATCACCTGTGGATTATTAATGTGAATAGGGACAGGAAGGAAGTTTTACTTCAAATAAGTGCAATATAAAATCCTTAACATGATCTTCTATATGAACTGCCGCCCAGCTTATACTTACACTGATGCTCCAAGTGTTACTCCTCCCCAGGCAACAAACTGCTTGTTGGAGAGAATGGGTGGGATATCTGAGCAACCAGCAGCTGTAGACACAAGTCTGTTTTCTTCAGACTCCACCACACCTTTTATCACCACTTCATACTGAGGCCCAGATGGCAGCACAAGGATTTTTAAAGTACTTTAAAAATAAATAAATAAATTTAAATCCTATCACAGAACAAGATTAGCTGACGAAAACAAAACATAATTGTAAAAAAGATAAAAATAAAACCAAAAATAATTATAGATAGGCCTTTTTAAATTACCTTCTCAAGGGAAAATACAAATACTTTTTTTTTATTTTATGACAAAGACCAGCTTTAGGTATAGCAAGATTTAAATTCTTTGGTTTGTAAATAAGTATGCCACAGGTACCTCAAGCAATCTTCTTTCATTTGGAAATGGTTCAGATAAGTATTTCAGAGACTACAGCTAGGCAAACTATTTTTTGCCCATGCTAACTTCTGATTATTTTGGCAGACTAATTTCAGAGAGAAACAAATTCTGGCTGTCTCTATGAACATTAAAGAGATGCCTTTTGAAATACCTGTGAAACTTCAATGAAGTTTTAGAAGTGTGAGATACCCAGGAGTGTAAAAATTAAACTCTGAGTTCTATTAACAAAGATAGAGTTCTAGGCCACAAAGCCAAGATTTTTCCCTCACTTTGTTTCCTGGGACTGCTGTGAAAAAGAACACTGGACTCACACACAGGGAACCAGCCACCTACAGCTGGCTTTTCATGATACAGTCTCTATCCTACAGGACACGAGCACAGTGCAGATGACTACTGCCTTCTTCAGGCAGAGCAGAGAAACAGATGAATGAGAGCATCAGAAGTACAGACTCAAATAATGAAGTAGAAAGAAATGGGCTAATACTGAACAGGAAAGCTAGACTTAATTAGCAAAGAAAACAGACACAAAACTAGACACAGAAAAAAAAAAAAAAAACACCAGAAGAGGAACCAGAAAAAAGAAACTGCTGTCTAATTAAGGGGGACAGAAGCCAACAGGGAAATAAAACAAAAAGCTAAAGTATATAGGGAGGGAAGAGGAGATGTATCTAAGCAGTGATACAGGGAACAACAACAACAATCAGAAAAACAAAACAGAAAAAAAACATTTAAAAAAAGGCATAAGGCAGGAAGGAAATCAAGCTTTTAAAGAATAGGCTGAAGCATTTGCTATAGCACAGTCCAACTTAAAGCCAGGAATGAAACTCCACTCTAGCTGTCACTGAATTCCTATGATGCCTACTGACAGAGCCCTGCATCCCATCAGTAGGGAATATGAACCCTTGTTACTGCTTTAGTTAGTTTATTAGTCTTTTGGCAGCACTCGCACATGGACTGCAAAGTTTCCAACTCTACAGAGTGCCTTGAGCCTGTAAAGCAAAGCAGTTATGCATAAAGCCACAGGAGAGCAAAGATTAATCACTTTTCACGCTTACCCATTAGGATCATACTCTCATTAGCACAGAATTTCTCGCTGTTTAATTTAAGGCACTGAGTAGGCCCAGGTAAGATAGATAGTGAAGCTGAACATTTTGGACAGATTCCTATCTCAATTATTACTCTATTATAGCAGAAACTGGAGAACATGTAACAAAAGAGGAAAAGCTGCTCCAGAAAAATGACTGACCCCTGCCATCGCCAAAAAACTCTCACATGACACCAGAACAGTGGTCACTTGAACCAATCAAGTGTATTCCACAGAACAACGTTTGTTGAGGAATGGCTCAAGGATAAGGGTCACAGTTTGACTGAGCAATTGTACGATCAGAGCCTGTTTTAGTAGGCCTTAGCTGACATAAGTTGAGTGGAATTTTCCTCTACATGTAGTTCAGCTGCTACGTGCAGTTTAGCAAGAACAGGCTGGCCTTGCAGGATAAGATGTGATACAACTTTGAAGGAGTAGCACTTGGCAAGTAGGATGCGCTGATATAGTTTTTACTGACTCTGTGAGAACCGCAAGTAAGAGAACAATGCAAGTCTGTAAACGCAACCTTTAGTATTGTAACCAATCATTTAACGCCTAATACTATGATGTAACTAATCACCAATCACCTAATGCCTAATAGGCACAACTAACTGTATAAATGAGTGTTACCCGGGCTAATAAATCAATTCATGATCTATCACTCATATTGAGTCGGCTTCATGAATCCTTCGCTGCTCGCAAACGTTTGACAGGTACTAATGTGCAAAATTATGACTGCCTACATCTACAAACAGAACATACACACTACTGTTTTACAGGATATACAGCTGAACTTTTATTTGATTATGGTAGCCAAAATTAATGAACACTCTTGATCCTGATCCATGTTTGAGTGTTTTCATATGTAAAATAGAAATAACATTTCCCTTGTCTCAGCAGAGTGAAGAAGAGGGAAGTAACTGAAGGGGCTGCTGAAGGTAAGTATTTTAAAGCTTTGCTACACTTTGGAAACAAGTACCATATAAAGGGCTTCAGGGACTTACTCCATTTATTGCCACTACCCAAGTCTCAGGACATCTGTTGATCTGTGATGGGAAATATTAGCTCCTCATTAAGCTACGTACAGCAAAGGAGGCAGGGAATCTATGGAACAGATAAACCCTAGCAAAAGTCTACCTTGTGGGCAAAACTTTCAATTTGTTCATGACCTTAAGGACAAAAGCAGCCCTGTTTAAAGCAGGCAGCACAAAATCAGTTATGTTACCTTTCTGTAGTCGTTATGTTTTTTGGAAAAAACAGGACAGTCACTTCTCGTTCTTCTCCAGGAAGAAGGAAAAGATCCTCAGGCCGAACAGCAAAGCAGCTGTCCTGATCTGATATCTGAAGGTAGACAAGGGGAAAAGGGAGGGTTGGTTATTTATTTTAAGGGAGTAAACATTTCTACAACACATAATACAATTTGGTTGTGCATCTGTTGTACATACAGTGTAGACAATTCAAATGCACCTGGCATCTTCAGAACCTTCCCATAACCCTGCACTAGATAAACTCTTCTAAGAAGTTGGACACTATAGTACAAATACCTCTAAAAGAGAGGTCTTAAGACATCAGTTGTGTATACAACACTGAAGGGGCCACAAAGAGATTTAAAGAATTTACCAGTAAGTACAACATGGCAATGGTACACCACTAGGGAAGTAACATAACTAGTCTCAATGGTGGTACCAACCATTACTGGTATCAGTTAGTATCCAGTATCATCAAGTTAACATGGCATTTGTGATACTAGTCATGCGTCTCTTTCCACGGCCTGTACTCCAAGCAATAGAAGAAGAACAAGAGCTAGAAGCTTGTTTTCCTCAAATTCAGGGTCCTGACTTCACTCTATGCCTGACCCATAACTCTCAGGACTGCGAACTCCACCAGTGCGCAATCACTGCAGCCCAGGCTGTCTTCACTCTTGATGTCACCAACCAGCTCACTGACACTGGTGACCATTTGGTCCAGTATCACACTCCCTTCCAGCAGATGTATGGGTGGTTGAAATCCCCCAGCAGGACGAGAGCCTGTGAGTGTGATGTCTCCTGTAGCTGGAGTAAGAAGGCTTTGTCAATAGGCTCTCCTTGATTGGGCACCCTGCAGTTAGACACCAACTGCAAGGTTCCCTTTGTTGTCTCGGTCTCTAATTTTTACCCATAAGCTTTCAACCTGCTTGTGGCTATTCTTCAGCATCAGCTCTTCACACTCTATCCATCTCTTTATGCAGAGGGCAACCCCTCCGCCCCTCCTTCCTCACCTGTTTCTTCTGAACAGCCTGTAGCCATCAGTAGCCACATTCCAGTCATAGAATTCATTCCACCAAGTTTCAGGCAATCAGGTCATAGCTTTCTAGCAGTATGGTGGCTTCCAGCTCCTCCTGTTTGTTGCTGATGCTGCATGTATTGGTGTAAAGTCTAGTTCAAAGTCTACTTTAAAGCTTTGTCAATGAGCCCCACTAGCTCATGAGCAAAGACCCTCTTCCCCTTTTGAGAAAGGTGAATCACGTTTGATTCCAACAAGCCTGGTGCCATGTAGGCCATCCCATTATATGAAAACCCCAAATCATGGCGGTGACACCAACCACAGAACCATGTATTAATAGACTGGGTCTGTCTGTTTCTTCCAATGACGCTGCCCGCAACGGCAAGGAGAGAGGAAAAAATAACCTGTGCTCCATGTTCCCTATGTAAACTTGTAAACCTTTTGTCAAACTACACAGTTAAGATCTCAAGCAATGCTCGGCTTTAGTTTCAATACAACATTAACAGTGCAAACCCCATGATTTCAAGAGGAAGAAGACAACCTACCTTAACTTTCAAATATACACCAATGTTTCCAGCATTTTTCAAAGGCAGCTGCTGTTTGGCTGTTGAACCCACACTAGTAGACAAATATATTGTCTGGAAAACATAAAGAAGAGCATGTACAGGTATATATACATATATAATAAAACCAAACACTAAAAAAGAAGTAGGCTAGGACAGGCAAACTATTATTAAAACACACATCATAAATATATGCAAACCTGTAAGTCCTTTGGAGCATGTATCCTTGCTGTTCCAGCTCTTGCTCGGAGAGGAATACTTTTAATTACACTGCTAGGTCCTGGACTATCCACTTCCACATCAACTCTTGCCAAGAATTCATCCGCTGGACCCAAGGAGTCTAGGAACAATTCCGTAAGTAACAAAAGCAAGCAAGTCTGCTAGCAGGAAAGGCCATTCCTATAGATGTTTGTCTCACTTCACTGATGTCCAATCTTAACATATTAATGTTGTGATATTAACAGAAACTTTCCCCATTAACCTGGCAACACTATTTTTCTTTTAAATAAAGTCTCACAGGATCTTATTTAAGACCTTTCTGTCAAATGTGGCTGAAATTGATCCTAAAGTAAGCAAAAAAACCATCTTAAAATACTAGCCAAACTAGTTGGTATATGTACTATCTCTTATTTAATATTTAGGAAGTCAGAAAAACTGAGGTTTCTTCAAATTTCTTATTTATTTTGCAACCAGCACAATGTTTTCTTAAGTGATGATTTAATTCCCTCAGCAAAAGGAGCAAAGCAAATTCCACACATCTTGTAGTAGATAACCACTTTGTATAGCTTGATACTGAAGTATATATACCCTTGTTAACACCTGAAAGATTCAGACAGACATATTCCATCTCCTTCAGTTACTAAAACTGAATGTGATACCCGAACTATTAGGACACAAACCGAAGATGGAACGTTTCATTTCACATTTGCAGCCTGTTCCTGAAACTCTTAACAGATGCAGACATTAAAAGTCAATTTTTTTTTTTAGTTGAAATGAAAATCAGATTGCTATACCTGAACAAGAAATTTGTTTCTTAGGTGCATGGAACAGAACCCAAACTGTTAAAGCTTCAGGATCCTGAAAAAGAAAATGGTTGACTCATCTCATGGGGCAGGATGATCGGAAAAAATTACTAAAGATTAAAATAAAACAACAAAACTAGCAAAAAACCTCTACTGCTCAAATAGTCAGACACTTTCCCCCTGCCCCAAATCATTACTGTCAACCCCAGACATTCAGAACCCTCATTTCATACAGCAAGTAACAGGAAGAATCAGTCAACTACAAACTACTCACTTGCCCATCATAGCTTGCATGTATCACATGATTTACAACTGATGGAGCTGCTATCTGAGAAACTGCATCCATTTGAAGCAATTGTTCATTAGAAGGATTAACTGGCTCCTTGGAAAACGTGAAGCAACGCCAAGCTACTGCATTCTGTCAAAGCAATAAAGTATTAAAATTATTAAATCTCTTATTGTCACTAACAATAATGCTGACAAAGCTGAGAAATACAAGGCAAGTTCTGAAAGATCTAAGTAGTTTGTAAAAACCGATCAAAGATTAGCCTGTCATTTCAGTTGGTACGTGATAGTCCAGCAAACCCTAGGAAAATAGTCAGAAACCCTTCTGCAGTAAAAGGAGACAAGCTGGAACTGGTTAATTTAAGCCTTCAAGAAGTTTGGCTGTTTAAGATCAAACCTTATTAGTCACCAAGATGACCTGATCCTCTGCAGAGGAAGAGAGAATACATTAAACTTGCTACAAAGCCAGCTGTTCCACTTGGAACAGTGGAATAAGTCTCCATCTTCCCAGAGGGAAGGATTAGGCAACACAACCTGTTTGCCATCTGCTGCCTGTGCCCTCCAATCAGGCAATACAGAGGCAGCAGTCCATGGCTGGGCTGTAAAAACCAAACCAACCAACTAAAGAAAACCCCAGAAGCATTTTTGTTGGTACCATTATAGCTGAATCAGATTACCACCCTGAAAAAAAACTACTGACTAACCAAAGATTTATTGGGAATCTTACGTCTAGCATCCAGGGTATGTTTCTTAATGACATATAACAAAGTGTTTTGGTATTAAAATTCAGTATCACAAGAAGTTAACTTCCACATACAGGAAGTTTACTGTACTTACAGCATTAATAATAAGTCTAATTGGCACAAAAGCGTGAGTTTTGTTGATAAGTTTTAGCGGAAGAGCCTTCCAACTTCCAGAAGTCAAGTCACCAAAATCCAGATAATCTTTTTTTCCTGTTTCCACCTGTTTTTAAGGCAAAGTATAACTTATAAGGAAGGAAAACCTCCTAAAGACACTACCATACAAAAGTTCCAAGAAAGTAAGGATGTTATTAACCTGTTCTGTTCCCTTAATACTATACCCCCATACGATACATACCTCCTACTAGGGGCAGGAGGAGTCTAAGAAGCACGTTTCCTTTGATAACAAAGGGGTTACATCCAGTTGGCTATCTATCTCCCACATATTTTGTCTCAGTCATTTAAGCCAATCTTAGTGCAATATTTATCCAACAAAACCCAATAAATAACCAAATTGTTTTGACTAATTTAAAACAAAAATAAACTATGATTATTGCTAGCAAGTAAAAAATGTCAGTTTTGGATAGTTAAAATGTAATTTTAGCAAGTTAAAAGTTAAGAAAATAACTAAGTAGTAGTTAACTTTTTGTTAGCTGTATAATACACTTAAAAGCTGTATTTTGCTGCAGATCACGACATTTATTTGGTACTTTTTCCATTCTCAGAAACATAACAAGACATACAGAGATATATCATATGATTTAACTTTAATTTAAATATGAAGCAAGTTTGAATGAATTACACCATCAAAAACACGGAAAATGACGTATTTTGCCAAACTACATATAAAAAATGCATTAAAAATTAAATTAAAATTTAAGCATAAAGAAGCATAAAAAAATTATATCCATTCATGTGTATTCAACTAGAATATCATTACTTTAAAATATAAACCTAGCCCAAAGCAGGTTAGCAGACCACCTTAAAATGGAAATTGTTAGCTGTGTTTAATGACTGAAAATTTTACTTTTATCAGCACTGTCACAGACTATCAAGTAATTTGTTCAATTACCTCCAAAAGTACCATCAAGCCTATTTCTGTCTGTCCATACTCTTAAATCTAGGACTACATAAAGCCAGATCTAATTCTTAATGTTACTCTGTCTCCTACCTGATCATTCTTCATGATAACACACAAGATGAAGCATTTTATACATCCACTTAATTTTAATTTTCAATTAGTCCAAAATAAGAAAATATTCTCTGTAACCATAAATACATAATAAGAAACCAAGACAAAGACCAAAATAAAATAAAAAATAAAGAAAACCTTACAATTGGCAATAAATGCTTTTTGTTACATTTTAATGCCCAGTGGTATCCAACATAGCAGATACTTAGAAAGCCTTAGATGTTTAAGACTTCATCCATTCTTTCAATAATGAAAAAGCAACATCTTTTAATTTATTCTTTTCAGACAGTTGCATGATATTTCATTTCCAGCTAAGTGCTTTTCCCCAACTAAAAGGTCCTAAAGAGTTATATAAGCTCCTCACATACACTCCCCTATATTCCTTCCCCACTCCAAACATAAGAAATTCCAGATTCCTTTGAGGAACAACCTTGCATTCCTATTTTTTCCTAGTGTCATTAAACTATTCATAAAATTAGGAAAAAAAAGAAAAAAAAACCACAATAAGTAGCTACTTACTTCTAAATTAGGATTTTCAGCGACTGCTGTCAAAACTACTCTACTTGCCAAAGCTTCTGCCTGAATGATTGTCTCAGCATCTGCAGAAACTGGCCAAGACGAAACATTGAGAATACACTGAAAGATTCCCGAATGACAAGGCAAGAAAAGTATTTTCAGATCATTGGTAGAATAGGATCCTACGATGGTGTTGTTCTTGAAAACCAGACATTGATATTTCACAGGATCCAGCTGAAAAACAAAATTTCTGTCATTTTCAACAGGCCTCTTGTGAAAGGACAGCTTCTTTCAAAATACCACATTTATTTGGCACATTTTTGCTCAACACAGGCATTTTGTATACATTTTTGCTCAATATTAATTACTGCATCTTTATATTCACTCCCATTCTGTCTCACTCAACTGCAGGCATTTTCTTCTAATTTAAAGGGTTAGATTAGTCAATCTGAAAGTTGCTGGGGCTTCTTTCCAGCATCTAGTGAAATATTAACACTGGGATTACAGTATTTATTATATTAGAGACTGAATTCAGAAGTAAAGCCAACTTTTGAGAAAGAATAGCAGCAAAATAAATAAAGCCAATTCTGCTTGGTGCTTCTGCCATCAAAGATGGGAGGAAGAGGTATGGTGGGAGAGTTATGGAAAGGTCAGTGGATGGAGGTCACCAGTAAATCATCAGTAAATCCTAGATGCCTTAAAGTTTCTGTTGCAAACATACATAATCTTCAACCAGGAGCAACAGACTGCAAGTCATACTCAGTGTATCGCAGAGTTAACTTGGCTGGAAAAAAATGGCTTTTTATTATTTTGTGCAGCGAACAAATTAAATTTATATATTTATTCATGGCAACAACTGTAAATGTGACTGTCAATTGTAAATTCATGGAAAAAAAAAATCACCTCCTGGTACAACAGGATCTCAGGTTTGAAGACCTGCACAAGAGCCCCGTGATATCAAGTGACTAGGAAAATATGTAAGAAATCTTAAGTCTCATATATTCATGTATATATACACAACCACAGAACTGTGGTTTGGTGGTTTTTAAAGAGGAACTATTCAGAGAAAACGGAGCAAAACCAGTCATACTCCTGGAAAGACACATGTAACATTTGCTGGAAAAATATACCTAAGGAGGGGTATGATAAGGATTTATAAGACTTACAAGCGTCAGTATATAAAATTAATTATTGTCCATGATTTTTCAGTAACAAGGATCAAACTAAAACAGCAAGAACCAGATTTAAAAAAAAGGAAACAAGCAGTAGTGCATGGAATCCACAACTGAATCGAACTGTGGACAACACTACACAATTTCAAAAGATTAACTAGATAAAGAGCAGCCCACCAAAAACTAATAAAACCAGAAATAACATCTAGCTCAAAATTTCCCAAGCATCAAACTGCCAGAAGTTCAGAGTATACTATGCTTGTTCTGCTGTTATATTCTTCTCTATTAAGAGTATTCATCAGTAAATTAAATTATATTGATAGATGTTTAATCTAATTCATTCCCATGTTCTCGAGATCCTTTACCTCTGGAATGCTTACTATGATGACAGAAGCAGACAGAATATAACAAAATTGAAGTGCAAGGTGCCCTATCTACAGCCTACAAACTACATATAACCCAAAGAACAGCCCACCTAGCTTGAAGCCTGCCCCACGTATTTCTCATTCTCTGTCACACAAGATATCCAAAATTTCAAAAAAAATGGGAGCAAACTGCACAAAATGTTTTAGCAGTAACAGTCCTCAGTGTGGATGCTTTCTTTTCTAGGGATGCCTTCTCTCACATACAAAAGTGGGAATGAATAAGCAGAAAATTCACACCTACCACACTTTACACACACAAAACAATTCTGTAAGTCAATCCCATCATGCGGCATTTACCTCTCTGTGCCTCCTTGCTGGAATAAGTCAGGTGGCCTGGTTGAAAGAGGGTAGCACTGCTTTTGTGCACATTAACTATAAAATGGGAAAAAATTACAAATGTGTACAGAGGGCTCTAGTTTTACATATGACACCTGGTAAGATTACAGCCTTATTCCTGCAGCTTTATAAACAAAATCTCTTACCTTTTCCCCATTAACTGAAACACTGAGTATTCCAATGCTGACCTGCAACCACCGTTCAGTTGGATTAAAAATGCTAAGAACTGTCTGTGATGCAATTCCCACACAACAGGCATTAGGAAACCTCAATTCTTCTGGTACTTTTACATGCCCTTTGGAAGAAAATATGCTCCTGTTAGTTACAAGTACCCAGAATCAAACCAGCCATCAGGCTGACATCATGTCCAGTTTATAAACTCATTTACAAATGCTTCATTATATAGCAAGGAAATGTTTGACTCCTACAGTTTTCATAAGAATGTTTTCCACAAGTCTGATTATACTCAGAATTTCAATCAATTGTTCCTAATTTGCATCTTACCTGGAGTTCTACTGTCATGAACAAAAATACCTATGGAAATAGCACGTCCTGTGCAGATACTTACCCACAAAGTATATACATCTTATAGAAAACACTCAGCATTCACAACTTAATCAGTACTAGCCCAACTCAGAAAATGGAAAAATCTTCTATTATAAGAGTATAAGTGCTACCTAAAAAGGTGTTCAGGTATTTTTTTGCTACAGAAAACACAGAGTACTCCTAGAGTAGATTTTTGCTGTAGAAGTACGGTCATCAAAAGTTATCACCAAGTCAAAAGAAATCCTTCTTCAAATATTTTACTTCCGGGAAGTTCTTATTTCTAAAAATATTCAAAATAACACTTTCAGAAGAATTGCAACATTAAAATGAAAACCCAAAACTCAAATGGAGGTGAGAGTTCTTTGGCATGCCAAGGATCAAACTTCATTACACCCCGAAATCCAACAATGGGTACTCATGTCAAATTAAAAATTTTACTTCTCAGTTAGACACACACATAATCACCTGAAGTTGTTTTAGCTACTGGAGCAACAAGCTTTATTTTAAAGCCATACACTCTTATTTCCCTCTAAAAAAGAAAACTTAGCACAAGTATGAAGGTGAAAATATAATTTCCAGTGATGCTAGTCTTAGTTTAAGTTTAAAAACTTAAGTTTGCCAAAAATCAAGTTTAGACTATATTAGATGTTCAGAGTTCAAAAACACAAACCACTAGAAATTATGTATATTAAAAAACAGGCAAAGAGTAAGATGGTTCAAATTTTACTATTTTAAAATAGACTAACAAGACCAATGATTCAAAACAACCAATAAACCAAAAATAACCTATAAACTGTCAAAAATTCAAATCTTCAACTCCATTAACTTACCACTTCATCTGAATGAATTTGCCATAAAAAAGTATAGCAAAAAACAACTAAAGAGATCATAGGTTAAAAGAAGTCTTTAGGTGCTTAGGTTTAGAACCAAGTCAAGATACAGAGAATTAGCAGAAAGTACAGAAGGCATTTGGCAGCTTGTCTTTCCCCTTCATAACCAGAAAACAGCTTGAGCCCTCCACATTCCTCCTTGGATTTTTTGGTTTAACTGACTGCTAATATCAAGTTAGGCTGGAGACAGAAATGTCATCTACTTTCCAGATAAAGTACAACTATGTTTCCAGAGCATGACTCGTCTTGCTTAGTATGAACTGCAGCTAGGATTTCTCTTCCTCCTATGAAAGACAGTCCTAGATCCTTTAAACAAGCACAGAACCACTGAGTGCTGAAGAATGCTGAAATAATTCTAGATTATAAAAAAAACCCAAAAACTTAAGACCATTAGAGGGACTATAAGAATAGACACTGAATTCAAAGAACATAATTAAATAAGGAAAATGAGTCATACTTTAAAATAACAAAACTTGCATAAAAAACAATTGTGGTTATGCTTAGTAGTCATCTTAATTTTATTTATTATAATATTAGCATCATCACTATCATCTTTCTTGTCCACTACTGTATTTTAAACAAGACTCTAAAAAAACACACTTACCAATACCAGGTGACTTTGCCAACTCCCACTCATTTCTACCAGCTCCAAGAGGTTGTCCAGTACATGATTTTATATTTAAGATATTCTTGTTCCAGGAAGCAGAGTGTGGATTACAAAGTGAAGCTGCATCCAAAGAGCCAGGACCAATATTTGGACCTAAAGGAATTCCTACCATAAGTGGATTCTCAACGTGTCCTGCTGGGATACCAGAACAAGGAAGCCCTGCTGGAAGACCAAAACCTGCAGAGCTGCAGCCATGCAACTGAGACAAAACTGTATTTCCAGTAGATGGCATATTTCCCAGATGCTGTTGTGCAAATGGAGTCGTTGCAAGAGAACGTCCTGTGAGCAACGTGGGAACAGAGGAAGAAATTCCTTGACTCTCACAGGTAGTGACGTGGGACTGAAAGCCTGAAATAGGAACATATTGTTCACCAGATGAGTTTTGATTGAAAGGCATGTAAGTGTTTAATCCAGGATATACAGGTAATACATTCACGGATGGCAATTCTTGTCTCTGTGCTTTGCTTGTCTGATCCTGCCGCACTTGTGCATCAACATTAACAGAAAGTGGCTGAAAGATGCAGAATTTACTTGGTAAAGCTGACTTAACATGGTCTACCTCTTTAGGATTTGCTGCTACATTTGAAGGAATAGATGTACACTGCTTTTCATTCTTTGGAAAACCTTCTTTGGACAGTTCTTGACCCAGAGCATCATCAAGCTTTCTTTTAAGACCCACAAGTTCATTTTCTTCAGATTTCTGGTCAATACTACACAGTACTTCTTTTCTATTTCTTTGACATGAATGGTCTTCTGGATTTTCATTTGTATGTTCCTGCGAAGGAGTTGGGCTGGCTCGAATTATTGTTGTGCTCAGTTCACTAGCATTTTCACTCTGGTAAATAAATATAATATACAGTATTACAAATTTTAGAAAAGCAAATAGAGTACAGAAAATAAGATGGACCTTTGTCAAGCCTTGTCTGAAATTTTGCTTTTGTAACATCTGTGGCTCCTCACCTTAAAAAAGAAAACCTGCGACTACAATCTATTTGCTGTTTAGTCACATTCTAGCTAGGTGTACAGGGCCTGGCTTGGATGGAGTTCATTTTCTTCATAGTCATCCCTACAGTGGTTTATTTTTAGATCTGTGACCAAAACAACATTGATAACACATCCATGTTTTAGCAGAGACCTACAGTGAATTTTCTTATTTATTGTGTTTGGATCCAATACCACAACGATTTTCATGTTTAAAAATGCATGAATCATACAATCACTTAGGTTCTAAAAGACCCTTAAGATCATCAATTTTTTTTTCTTCTGAAGTCCATCCAGATCATAGATTCCATTTTCAAAAACGGAGTTACAAAAAAATTTTTTAAAGTTTCAAAACCAAAACTAGACAGTGCAGTATCAAAGTAATCAGACATCAGCTCAAGACAAGTGTACTGTGAGAACTCTGACACAGGAACAAGAGAGCTACACAAAAGAATTAAGAGTATCTACAATATAAAGCAACTGTTCAGCTTAAGTAAGTAGGACAAATGAAATTACTATCTCTTGGTCTCTCTCTTTCTCAGCACTAAAGATTATTAACCCAAAGGAATAAATTAACATTGTAACCTTATAAATTAACCCAAAGGAATAAATCAACACTGCAACCTTATAAATAGGACTTATAAATAACACAAATGTAAAACTTTGACAAAGCACTTGAGGATCTCCTTGCTAACCTACCCCAGGGAACAAAGACTACTCAAAAAGTAACTTCTCTTCAAGACAGAGGGGCAAACTAGCATGCAGCCAGTTACACCAAAGCATCAAGAGACACCCATTTGCATGAGATGACAGGAATCTAGAACCGTACGCATTTCAAATGTGAAACAGACCCAAGAGCTGATGCTATGCCAGCACTGACTGCAAGCAAATACTCATTTAAATTTGCCCCTGGGTTCCTTCCTATAAGAGTATGATTCCCACTGGGAACACCAAGATGGAAAAGAACAGATATTCTCTGCGTAACTTGAGCAACTAGACCTAGAACAAAATGGGCTACAGGCCAGAACACGATTCCTTCTTCCTGATGCTTTCAGCATGAAGGAACGTTGCTGTTGGTATTCCTATAGGAGGAAGAGAAGGCTTCACTAAGCTTTCACTAGCCACCAGTCCTGAAAAGCCTCACCCTCTGCAAATGAGGAAAAAACAAACAAAAAAACCCCATAGTAGACAGTATTTCTAATTCCTGGGTCAAAGGAATCCACAACTGATAAAGATATTACAAAGTATATGTAGACATTCAAATTTCCACAGATATGGATGCAGTCAGAGAGGTTTTTTCAGTTTTTGTTTGTTTTTTAAGTTCCGTCCAAATTTCCACACATTTTGGAAGGGCAGAGGCATAACAGAAGGATTCCAGATTCCAAGAAACCCATGGATTTAGATAAAAGAATGACAATTATCTTAATCAGCCTAAGATTACAAATGCGAACATAAGTTTCGTTCTCAGGGTACACTTTTTGCTAAAGCAGTAAGAACAGTCGGATGACTGTCAGAGATAGAAAATGATAGTTTCAGTCCTGAAAAAAAAAGTTAAAGCTAAAATATGTACTTACAAACATTTCTCCAGAAAGAAAAAAAAAAGAAGAAAAAGAAGAAAAAGAAGAAAAAAGGAAAAATGCTCTCTTAACAGCTGAAGTTGTGCAGAAAGGGAGCCTCATGGGTGATGAAAGCAGATATAGATCCTACAAACTACTACTGGAATACTGCACTGCATTGCAAGAACAGAATGACTTAACAAGCAATTGGTGGGGGGGAAATCAAAGGAGGAAAATAAACTAACTCTAACTTTTTTCAGAAGTTCCTAGTTCTTTGAACATGTTACTATGTTTATACTCATTAGAGTTTGCACATTTAACATGATCTATTTCAGAATTTCAATTTCTGTAACTCAGGAGTAAGGGAGAAGCAGAAAATGCACAGCATGTCCTAAACTGTTCTGAAACCCTTAAAACATTTCTAATTTAGAATTATTTTGACCATTTAAGGGTTTGGTTTGGGGGTGAGGGAGAAAGAGGAGTTGTTTTGTTTGTTTTAAAGAGAGGGAATGTATTATTTACAGTTTGAGATTTTCTTACCCAGTACTTCTCCGGATGATGTATTATAGCTGTGTTCTTAAGGGTACTGTCAGATGCAGAGACATACGTCAGCCTGCTCATACTAGGACTTGAGTAAACTGACTGAGGTAGCACATCCTCTTTGCAAGAAGACTCCTGATAAAGCGACGTGCAAGTAAAGTCAGGTTCAGACCTGAAAACAGATTCAAAGTATGTCAGTGTTAGAATATATTTCTAATGCTGCCTTCAAGAAAATCAATGCTACACATTAGCTATAGTATTCTAAAAATCAACTTCCTTAGCCATTCTGTTTAGTACAGTCAGTAGAAATGACAAATCAATTAATCTTCACAAGTTCTGGCCTCAATGTACATAAAACCCATTTTCATTAGATATAAATCCATAAGGCAAAGCATCAGAGTTCCACAACTGAACTCAGATGCTAAGGTCACAAAAACAATACAACAACTTCTTAAGAGAAAAAAGGTGAATCAATATACTTGTATCTAAGTAGATGGAAGAATGTAAAATGAAATCATGCAACATCCCAGGCATCACACATCAGTATTCCTGTTCACTGCTTAGATTCTATTAATTTCACACACCTGAAAACACAAGATCTCTCACCACTTTGTCAAACAAAAAGAGATAACATGAAAACAACTAAAGTCATTGACAATTTTAACTGGAAATCCTTATGTCTATATAGACATGTTTGCAAAAATACACATACTTTGCACATTTTAACTGCTGAGAAATGTCAGACAGCCTGTAATTCTTATATCGTGTACAACACATTAACTGTAGTCAAATATCAAACCATGAATTTAAAAGTTAAGGCAAAGAAATCAGTTGCCTCCTCCTTTTATGAGAATGTATACAGCCATTGGCTACTAGCCACATTCATAAATTTAAGACTACACAATCAACCTAGTTGTAATCTCATAGGTTATATAACACTTATTGTTATGGGACCTCATTTAGAAAACATTCCCTTTCAGTCACCAAGTCAGTCTTACATCTCAGACACAAGTTGTAGTTTCAAAACATGAAGTGGTCAGAAGCAACACAAATATTTCTACCCAACCTCTCTCACAACAAGTACTGGTATGAATTAGAGAACCAAACTGAGAGAAATACTTCCGAGTTTAAAAAACCACATCTTCATCTGTCTATACAATGTCAAGCTGTGTTATCATATAATTAACATTGTAACCCCCAAATGGCTTTATTTGTAATAGATTAATTACACTAGAACAACAATTAATAAATATTGGATTTTATAGCTCCATCAACACAAAGTTTTAGGTACCTGAGGTATATGACTAGCTAACAGACTGAATATTTTGTATTCTTGCATTACTGAGCAGAAACAGCAGTGTTTTTACAGAGCATCTCTGTTTCACCAGGCCAGGAGGGAAATTAAAAGTTAACAATTGTTTAAGACTACTTCTCCATACACATAATATAAGCAAATACAAAGCTTAGTCTAAGAATCAAGTCTTGGCCTAATAAAGATCCTCTATAAACTGAGATCAAGGACAACATTCAAACTAAAACTTGATCCTTCGAAAATCCTCATGAAGTATTAATAATTCTTATAACATACAAAAGAGATTTACCCTGAAAATGCTGTTCCAGAAGTCTCACTAGGAGAAGAGTGGATTAGTGGAGAAGTTGAAGGTCTGAAGCTATACTGCTCATCCTCGAGAAGCTGCAAGTCACATTCAGGTTTATGCTCTGTTTAATAAACAGAATTTAATAACAGTATTTATTTAAGCACAGGGAACAAGTCTACTGTTAAGAAAAGCCTTTTCAACAATTGGTTACATTTATATAGGTTTACTTACCAGTACTATCCTGGGAAGTTGGGGAGAGTTTCTCAAAAGTTACATGTTTTGCATTCCCACCACAAGCAGTACTGGCATCTTTGTTTCTCTTCTCTGTTTTTGCATTTTTCTTCTTTTCATCATCGTTCAATTTCTGTGTAGGCTTTGCTTGTGTAGGACTTACTGAGACATATTTACTAGATTGCTTGGCAGGTTGTAAGCTGCTGAGTGACAGAGTGTTTCCTCTACTTCTTTCCATCGGATCATTACATGGCTCAAGAACAGCATTTGTTGCTTTATCTACTGTTCTTGTGTCTTCCCTGATACAACATCTACTAGTGAGATCATTGCTCTGGTAAGCAAGTGGACTTCTCTGTGCCACTTCCATTTTTGCTGCTGAAGGAACTCCACATGTTTGTGCTTCATTTCTAGTAGGTGAGGTTTGGGTATCAAGTGTATGTGATGCAAGATCAGCATTCGCTGACTGTAAATTTTTGCTACTTACTAAATCTGTTAGCTTTTCTGAATATTTAACACTATCTGAAGTTACGCCTTCATGGCTGGGAACACCAGGCCGACCAGAGACATTCTCAGTATAATTTTCTTCATTACAATAATCCAAAAATCGTTTCTCTATTTCTTGCTGCTTGTTATGATTATTTATCAAGTGTTCTGCAAGAGTATCCTTATTTTTATCCTTATCTAATAAAACAGTATCAGGCACAAGGTTCTGGACAGATGCTTCATGTTTCACAATACTCTCATATTCGCTTTCATGTCCAATCTCATCTGTTTTTTTGAGGTATTTTTCCATATCAAATGTACTGTTTTCCACACTGCTGGATAATAACTGATTAGCAGAGAGTTCTGTCTCTTTAACAATTCCAGGAAGGAAACATGTTCTTTTACTCTTATTAGAGAGTGCCATCATCATAGCAGCTAGCTGGGAAGGATCAGCACTAGAGGAAGCATTAGCAATAGCAGAAGCAATTGTGCTAATACTCAGGACAGAGTCAGAATGATTAGATAAGCCATCTTCAAACTTGTCTTTATGAATTCCCTCCTACAACAAATCAAAATGAGTTAAGCAAACAAATTTTTAAAATTTTGTCTAGTGTTTTGTTCTTTGTGTTTTGGTGGTTGTTATTTTTTAAAATTATTTTGCATTTCAGTATATGGTAATATATTAACATCTCTAGTCGCCACATATTTAATCAACGGTCAAGAAAGAATAATGCAATAGGTATACTTCTCATTGTACTGTTTTGGGGGGGTTTTAAAGTCTACTCCACAAAATTTTAGTAAAAGACTAAATGAAGATTGCATCCTGTAAAACTTTTAAAATCCTAAAATGCTTTAATTCAGTTGGAAGAATTGGGAGTAAAATACCATCAGGAACAAACACAGCGGAGAAGAAATTACCATGACCAAATACACAGTATCTTCCCAATTAGTTTTAAACCATCTGCCTCTCTACAAGGGGAAAACAAAGCTATTTCTACAGTTTTCTCTATCACTCAAGTCTGATTTCTTCTTTAGTTTTCACATTGGCTATTCTTAGCAAAGGGCATGGAATAAGTAGACAGTCATGTCCAGACCACAATCTCTATCCACCTCTCTTAGATACACATATATTCAGGAAGCAAATAAAACAGCTGTCCTCCTGAGATATGCAGGCATATCTTCATAATATCCTCAGAAAAAGACTGAGGAAGTATGGAGCAGATAAGCAGACCATGACTGGACTGAAAACCAGCTGCTTAAAGGGTTTGTGATCAGCAGCACAAAGTCCAGCAAGAGGCCAGGCACTTGCTAGTGGAGTACCCCGGGATCAAGACTGGGGCTAGTACCATTTGACATCGTAATTACTGACATGGATGATGGGGCAGAGTGCACCCTCAGCAAATTCGTCATTCATACAAAATTGGGAGTTATGGTTGATACGCCAGGAGAGTGGGCTGTCATTCACAGGGACCTCAACAGGCTGGAAAAATAGGCTAAAAAAAAAAATCTCCTAAGTTCGAAGGGAAACATCAACATCAGCAACTGGATAACCCCATGAACCTGTAGAGGCTGGGGATCAATCAAAGGAGCTTGGCATAAAGGGGCTCGTGGGTCCTAGTAGAGACGAAGTTGGCCACAAACCAACGTGCCCTTGTGGCAAAGTAGGCCAACAGCTAGGATTCAAATGATCAATATAAAAAGCACTGATATGAAAGTCCAAATTTATCCATACTCAAAGAAACAATAGTAATTGGAGTTACCTGAACTTTGTTCAAGTTAAGTTGCACTTAAAAAAAATATGTGATAGCTTCACAAAATACAAGAGAAATACCTTCGCTTTACTTTTGGTAGCAGCTTCTGTGTTAATCCTTTTGTGTGTTCCAGGTGCAGTTTCCATCATACGCCATGCACCTTCACAGCTGGTAGAATTTGCATGTTCTTTTGTTTGTGTGTCCAGGTCATCTAAGAAGAAAAAGACAGGGAATTAATTTACAGTAAGCAAATTGTCTTACCACCTGCATTCTTGGGATACACATGTTCCTTTAATGCTTTATAGAAAAAAGAGCTGTTATAACAGCACCAATCCAAACACCGCAAGCATCAATTCTTTCCTGCACAGTATTCATAGTCTACATTCAAGTCACAGAATTATCTGGCATTATGAATACCATGCTCACACTCTTCAAACATTATTTCCAGGTAGCTTGTGATATTAGCACAAGCTAAAAAAAACTTTTCATAAAATTGTATTTGCAAGATAATATGAACATTGACCAAACTCCAGTAGAAAAGTAGCAGAGTTAAAGCTGAGTAAAGCCAATTTTCTTATGCCAGAGACAGGGTTTGACTGAGAAGGAGAGCAGTGAACTGCTGATTTTGAAGAATCATGTTTAGGATGGACAGGCATGTTTCTGAAACAATCAAAACCATGAATAATCTTCTTGATTAGGAGATCAAACCCATACTAGGAGATATTGTTCCTATGACATCTAGAGGCTATCATTTCAACAAATGAGATCCTGCTTGAGGAAAACATCTGGACTCCCTAGAACAATAAAACCAACTTTTAAAGATGCTCTGATAGTGAGAAAATAAATATGAAACAAGAAACATTTTTGTTTTGGTTTGGTTTTTTTTTGGGGGGGAAGTGTTGTGGTTTTTGGATTTTTCTTACTTTTTTTTCCCCTTTACTTCTGTTCTTATAGTAGTTATTTAGGGTTTGGCTATACTTCATATTTCAAGCAACACCCTCCTCAGGTTGCTGACCTCTCAGCTCCCTCTCCATCTGCTGCTCCTTAAAAAGGAATTGCATATCGGTGTTGCTAACAAAGATTATTATTGCCAGTATTATTGAAAATCAGATGGCAGTAACTATTAATATGGCCACAAAGTGACCCTAATACCTACTTTCTCTAGCATTTATAGTAACCCTCAGACCAAAAGAAATGCAGAGCACATTAGGGTATTTTTCTGTTCGAAGCAACAATTATAACTTAACTGAACAGAAGTCATGGACTCAGTGAACTCCTGGTATTTTTTGACAAAAATACAGACAATTGTAAAGTGAATTTGAGCACGCTAAAAAATCAGAGACCATTTGAAAGTATTTGCAAGGTTCCAGTATGATGAAAATTACAGCTGTAAAGCTGTTTTAATGAAGTGAGCTCCATAAAAGCCTGATGGATATTTTTCATCAATGCAAAAAAAGCATTTAAGTCACTGTACTGGCTGTACACGCCAGGCTCACAAAAACTGATGTTACCACACTTCTATCAAGAGCAGTAGAGATGCTTTAAAACACACTCATCCTTTTCTAAACATACCTTATTAAGTTGATAGGCATATATATGCACCCAAATGTGTGCTGTGATCTTTACATATAAAATCTTGGAGGAGTCTCCTAGATTTTTACTTTAAGTTAAGCAGGGGAAAATGTAGAATATGTTACTTACACATACTGTCAGCTCAGCTATAACGGGAATTGTTTTCCTTCTTTCCAAAAAAAACTTTCCCTATATCCTCTATACCAATATTAGCAAACAGACCAATTTTCTGGGGTTTTGGGGGTTTTTTTTGCGGGTTGGTTGGTTTTGGCAACACATTTATACAGCTCTTTAAACGGGAAAACTCTGAACAGACTTTAATTATTAAAAGACATTCTGGTAGTTATCCAGCATCTGGAAACGCTGAAATACCCAAAACGATTTAGGCTAGAACCTGGTATTGGAATGTTATGTCCTGTAAGTGTTTAGTTTCTGTGTGTTTCTCAGGGAAGGAGAGTGTAGAGGAGGCGCTCATAGCAAAAAAAGATATTTGGTGAATGAAAACTAGAGTCTTTCTATCATGGATTACTCCTAATTATCTTTAATAGCTATATACAAGTAATTCTTAACTACCGTTATAACCACTTCCTAGGGCTGACCCTTCTGTTGTATAATTACCTGGAAACACCTCAGACAATTGCGAAATCTCTTGGCCGCTGTCACCTCCTGATGAATCTGATTGCCTTAGCAAAGCAACAGGCTGCCTTTTCTTCGGAGATGTAATATAGTAACCAAAAGATGGCTATAAAAAAAAAAAAAAATTACCCCAGAATACAGCATGAGTAAATTTAATCATTAACAAATAGATTCAGCGGTCTTGCAAAGCAGTTCCAGCTGCAGTGCCTCCCCAGTTGGCATTCAGCTCTCATATCACTGAGAAATAACATATGCCTCATAGCGCTGCAAATGCCTAATCCAAATACATACACTTCCAACACATACATAAAATAAACTAACCATTTATTTATACCAGTGAAATAAAAGAAAGTACATATGCTCTCATAATCTCTGCTTGGAGGCATGCTCTGCCACTCAATCCCTGAATGCACCAGTACAGAACATGCCAACTCCACCAATTCACCAGGACACAATGGAATTACACAAGCACATTTGACTTCTTCCTCCCATTGTACACATTTCCCTGCTTTTTTTTTTTTTTTTTTTTTTCCTAATGTCTGCAACACAGATGAGCCACTATCTACCAACAGCAGATGAGAGAAGAGATACGTATCAGACAGATACAAGAACCATACAGAAGTATGTTGGTAAGTTAGTCTAGATGACTACATTTTTACTGAAGTTAGGCATTTGCACAACTATGAATAGCCATTTAAAGATACCCTCACTATTCAAATACCCTTGTTTGAGCAGCATTTCATCCAACTATGTGGATTACTTCCTTGAACCTCACATGTGCACCCTGTACATGATGTACTTTTCTCTCTCTAATCCTTCACATAATTAGTTCCTGACCAAAAGGTGAAGATCAAGATAACAACAGCCAGCCCTTCACATCAGAAATTCCAAGTAGGAAACAAAAGCCAATCCAGATCCGTCACGTATACAGAATTGCCCTCACAAGTGAACTTGGAAAAGCAGTTCTCAGAAAGAATTAGTTACAATATAAAAAAAACCCAAAATAGTGCTAGCTGTTGTTCTTTTCCTTTCCTTGTGTCTTAATATTAACATTAAGATACATACCCGTTTCACATCACTGCCTCCACCAAGGCAACCAAGAGCTTCAGATCTCTGACCAAAGAACTCTCCCAAAGACAAACGTAAATAACTGGCATCTTTATCAAGCTCAGGTGTTCTCAGCAGAAGGCAGCTATTGGCAGATTTCCATGAAGTATCTCCTAATTCAGATGCATTTAGAACGTCTACTTTTCCTACCTGCAGACAAAGACATTTCAGAAGTTGTAACCTGCAAATAAATTAGAGAACTATTTTGTTTACACTGAGATAATTAGTTACCTGCACAAGTTTGTGTGCTTTCTCAAATTCTTCCTGGTCTTGTGCAATCATAGCTGCTGCTTCAGCTTGAAAACAAAGAGAACATTTATTAAGTCACAGTTTAGTAAGTGATGTCACTACTATTTTGCATCATTAAACTACATTTTAAGGGACAGATATTGCAATATTTAATTCTATATCTGAGAAAGTCTGGGACACACTAGGAGTTATGCAATACCACAATGGTGAGAAAAGTTCATATGAAATTAATTTCATAAAGAGTACTCCCTGGATCTTTAGGAGCCAAAGTAAAATGAGCACTTAGCTAACTAACTCAGTAGTGAATAAAGTCTCACGACCTTAACCCCAAACCGAACTATAACTTTTCATAGCTCACACTACCCATACTAGCTAGAATTCAGCATCATATGGATAGTTCCAAACAAACTCTTACTACATTTTGTTTTGAAAATTTTATCCAGGTGCTACCCGTGGATCGAAGCAAAAGAAAAAGACTGGTTTGTACAAGTTTGTGAAATACCTGTGCAAATTAACAGACCAAATAAATCAATACTACTTTTAAATTCAAATGTTTGTATTATTTTCACAATTACCATTTACAGAACAATGAACACTTAAAGTCTCTTCACTAAAACGATGTGAAAAACTGCTGATGAAGAGCTATTACTCTACCACATTATTTCAATGTTAATATACCATTAAGCCCATCAAAACTTATAAAATATGGGGCCCTGTACACACAGCATCCCCAGTCATTGAGGACACAAACTTGTAAAGTGAATACCGCTGTCATCCACAAAATGACTTACAGGAAATCACAACACATACTTTGAGGAAAGAAATGAAGTTGGAATACATCTTTATTGAGCCATCCAACTGTGTTTCCTGAAGGCAGCCTAGCACTACCAGTGACACACTGTCAATATCAGTTCTTCCTTAATCCTCTGTAAACTACCCAGCTCTGAGGACTTTCTGAAGCACCAAACTGTGAAGTGAGCAATCCTACACTATTCTATACAAGAATATACTGTGTGCATAGTTTGCTGACAAGAGGAATGAGATGGTATCTCATGCCATAAATGAGACTTACAAGAATCAGATGTAACATTTTCTTTCTGTCCCTACAAATAATACCTCTCAGCTGTCAAGTATCACGCTTGAGCACTGCAGACACACAGGCAAACTAGCAGCCAGAAAAATGCTAACCACAGTGAATCTGTAAGTGGGTGTCTTCTACCATGTGAACAGGTAAGCCAATCAGCTGGAAAGATAATTCCTTTAAAAACCCATCAGGCGGGAAAAAGCTAAACAGTCTTGGAAAAATTAACAACACTCAAATATTCTAATCATTCAGCAACCTGAGCCTGAGATGCAAGAAAGTAGATGAAATATCCTGGCATTTGAAAAATAATGGAAGACCTCTGCTTTACTGACATAGTAGACAGGGAAGTTTGTACCAATTTGCTTGTTCCAGCAGAAAACCACTACAGTGTTGGAAAACATTACTTCAACCAATCAACTCTGTTGGATTACACATTCAAAATAATTCTAAACAACATACACAGCATCCTCTCTGAAAGAAAGAATAACCTTGAGTGGACCATGGACATCTTTAGAATACACTAGCCCATCCATATGGCAGCTTGACAAACTAGAAGAGACTAGGAGAAATATCGTTGCACGCGTTGCTTCAATCTGCCTAGTAAAACGGATGTCTAGGTGACAATTTGGTGCTAAGGAATCGATTTGTCTACAGTACTACGTGCATATTATCCAAGTCTGTATGACAAACATACAACTCCCATAAAGATCACTCCAAGATAGCTTAAGGAAAATAAACAACTTTTTAAGTAAACAGAGGTTCAAAAAGCCTGGAATTTGTTAGAAGAGGAGAGTCCAGAAAAGCTTCTTGATAAGCTCCAACATTTCTCAGACCAGTACCCTTTTTCAGCATCAAGACACTCCCAAGAGGTTCACAAAAAAAAAAAAAAAAAAATCACCAGCTAGTGAATATCAGCAGCTCTTTTCACATTCTAGTTGATTTTGTAGTAATTTCTTGGTTACAATTTTTTCCTGTCTTATAACTATCTCGCCATACAGAATGAATACTGTTACCTCTTCTCGAAAGAAGAGATTAACAATAATTAAAGTCCAAAGGAAAAATTATGAAAATGACAGCTACAGGAGTTACTTGTGCTCATAAAATAGGTACCAGTGACATGTTAGAATGCTTTTAGAAAAAAAATCACAGGACTCTTCATGGGGAGAGTAGGAAACATGAAAAGAAGCTATCAACTGTAACTAATGATAATACCATTATAAGCTACTATCAACATCAGCTTTCAAATAATTTGCATTACCTAAAGCCCGGAGGCTTTGCAACACCAAATACTGACTTGCTAAAGTGAAAAACCCAAGTAATTTAGTTTACTTAATAACGTTACAGATAACAGCAGTAAGTGAATAACTGAAAAGGAAAAAGATTACTTACATCCAGTTATGAACTCCTCATTTATTTTATCATCTTCAGAGAGATTTAAATCTTGTTCTTCATCAAATGAAGTATAATATGCAAGATCAGTTACCCATTTGCCCTCTTCATTTTGATAGACAACACTGTGTGGTAAACCACCTGAAAGATACATCAAATGCTACACCTGATTAAAAGAAAAAGGAGTATGGTAAAGTCTCTTAAGTTTAGATTAAGGAGTTCACTTGCCAGAAGTCAGCAACAAGTTAGAGAAAAAGTAGCTCAAGTTGCCACAACTGCAAGCTTAAACTTGTGTCATCAGCAAATTAAAAAAAAAAACACAGTTAAGTGCAATATACAACAGACGGTATTTTTTAAAAACAAAAACAAGTCAAAATTTATTCATGCTACTTTGGTTTTTATTACTAACTTGCATAACTAGAGAAAAAACGTACAGTCTACAGTTTTATTTCTTTTTCCATGCAACAGAGTCTGGTCACAATTTTATCAATGGGTTATATCTAAAGCAACCTACCTTTGTCTGCTGTAGCTAAACTTAAGTTCTCACAACTGCCTACAGTTGGAGACAGGTAAGTATCAGCAAGACCAACCGCACATTCAGTTGCATCTGTCCGAGGTACATTTGCACCAAGAACTTTAGGAGTGGTGCAGTGCTCCAAAAATCCTCTTGCTGTGTGTAGTCTTTCTGCATCAGAAGCAGCAGCCTGACACTCAGAGGACTGTGTTTCTTGCTTTGGAAGGACATCCGAGACATCAGCTTTATGCATGTCCATGCACTGACGATACGGTGAATCTAATCCCAACTCAGCAACAGGGCAGGAATCGAGTGCACCTCCAGCAGTCATGGAATTCTTAGAAAAAAATAGTAATTTTTAAAGTGTCAGAAGTGCAGTTGTTAGCTGTTTGTGCTAATAGTTCTAGGTACAAAATAGCCCAAGTTAACCATGTTTGAAAAATGTATCTAAAACCAAAGTGGTGTTATTGATTTTTCGTAAAGAAAGCTGAGGTTGTTAGTTCAACCTCCAACAAGTTTTCAAACACACTACCATCTTCTGCTACAGTCTTAATCTATATCATCAACAGAAATTTAAATGACAATTTCATACCAGTTGCCGTACTGCTGTAGGCAGCATTTCTCTTTGTACATGACATCCAGTTATCCCTTGATTTTGTGAATCTTCATCAGTAGCATTTCCAGAGTCTACTCCTGTCACAACCTGGTAAGTGCCAGGAACCTGAAAGTTCTCCTTTAAAAAAAAAATTAAAAAAAAAATATAAAAAAATTAACTTACACTAGAACAGATATACCAAAGAAAAAAAAAACAAAAAACAACACTATTGTTAACATACTTTGTTTTCACAATGTTAAGAAGTAATCTCTAAAGAGATTATCATACTTTGTTCACTCATGTGCCACTGCCAGAGTCATCTCTAGCTGCTGTCACCACCACCAAGGACAACAGTTCCTGACTATGCCAATCCATGATTCTGCCTCCAAGGGCATACACAGCAAGAAGATGGAGGATCTCTTCTGATGCCTACTATATCCTTTAATTCCCTTAATAAGGGCACCATGATACTCCTCCTTCTGGTTGACCCACTGCTGGATCAGGACTCCAAATTCCACTCAGAACCTCCCCACGGCCCATCTACGATGGCATTGAAGGAGGAACATCTTACACAAGTAGAGAAGACCTGAAGTCAGAGAGCAGAACTGTGTTTTTCTCCCTCTTCAAACAACCATGTTGCTTTCTTCATGTACATAGATCAGCAACTGGCAGCCTGTGCAGACCACTTTCACAGGGTTAACATATCACTTCCCATAACTTGGAAACTCTGATTTCAGTTGGGAAATTTCTGAAATTTCAGAAGCTACAGTTCAATTAACTGTTTAAATCAATCACACTTTCCCATTCTGGTCAAGTATACAACTGCCAGGATGGCATCCATCATTGCAAAGCCAAGAAAATGGAAAGGCACTTAATCCCCAGCACTCTGCCTGTAACAGAGCTAACTGCTGCTTGAAGATAAACCACAAGCCAGCCAGTTGCTGCTCTATGCTGAACTTTCACACACTGACCAGTAATTGAAGAGACTTATTTGGTCTACAGGAAAAATGAGTCTCTCATATTATACACTTAAAACCTTGGAGGTTGCTACCCAAGATAATAAAGGAGTGATCAAAAAGATTTTATAAACTCGTTGTATGATAGAAAATAACTGCCAGCATCTTACCTTAATAGTCATAGAAACAAAAAATAAAATAGAATCTTTTGTCAGTAATGAATTAAATTTCCTTTCACCAAGTTTAAACAATGTCTTAAAAGGAAATTCCATTCTGTTATTTGAATTTTGTTGCAGTAACTGTAACTTTAATTAAGAACAGCAACAAGTGAAACTACTGAAAGCAGTTTTATCACAGAACCATCAGATTAAAACTAAGCAATTCCTACACAGACAACAAGCCCATCTCTTGGATATTACAAGCAAGATCAAAAGATGGCCTTAGTTTCAGTTCAGCTGACCAGCTTAACAGAGCTGGAGAGGACAGGTCAAAACAAGCAATTTATGGGTATTATCTTTCTTATGGAGATTTATCTTTCATCAAAAATTCTTTGCATTTACAGGCTAGTAATCACAATTAAAATCATAGACTCATAGAATGGTTTGGGTTGGAAGGGACCTTAAGGATCATCTAGTTCCAGCCCCCCTGCCATCAGCAGGGACATGCTGTCACAAGACCATGGTACCAGTAGAGGCTTCTGCTCAGTAATCAATGATGTAATTTCCCTTAGTGGACTTGAGATGATCCCAAATGCTCATCGAGAAACATCTCACCATATCTGACACTAAAAACCCCACTAGGAAGCCAAGAGTGGAAGCAAGGTGTGTAAGAAACATTCAAATCTTAAAGCATTCAAGAGAATATCTCAGTGTTACAAGAAGTTCAGACCAGCATAAACATTCCAAAACTCTAAAAGCAATTTTTAATTTTGTAATAAAGATTAAGAAATGCAGTATTAAGTAGTTCAGCAGAAAAAGTCCACTTTCAGGAAATACTACTGATGCTGTAATAGTTGTTATAGGATTTATCTGAGGACAAGTCTCCATCATCCCAGAGAAGGGACAGAAATCCAGTATTAGGAGTCTGAGGTTTTTGGTCTGGGTTTTTTTTTCCCTTCACAAGATCAAGAAAGAGAATTGACTGCACAATGTTCTCTTCCAGAGCTGCTTCTCAAGAGAAAGTAGAAGGCTATACACACAACAAAGAGAAGTATGAGGAGCATGGTTAGACAGGGGTGGGAAACATCAATGGAGACTTGAATAAAGGAGACACCATAATAGGAAACTCCTCAGCTTTGCTGCAAGCCTTCCTGACTACTGCCTCTTGGGACAGCCAGCTACTTAGCTAATTCCACCTTATCTCATAAACAACAAGACCTTCTGTAACAAGCAGATGAATCAGTTCCTAGCTCTGCACTACAAGGAAGAAGAAAAGAAATACAAAAATAGCTATCTAGCTTCTTTCCCTTTTTTTCCCTCCCCAGGAAAAACCTTGCAGAAGGAACAGAAAGTCAGAAGCTCACTTGAATGGCTTTGTTTCTAGTTTAGAGCTGTATTTGACATTTTTAAATTTAAAAAGAATCCTTTGCTGTACAGGCCACTTGTTGGACTGTATTTGGGTTTGTCAGGAAAGAAACAAAACCTAGTTCACCCTGGCAGACAACCCTCAATGATGCTAACACTTTTAAGGGTCATTAGGCACGCCGAGCTTTGAACTTATTTAAACCTACTTGAAATAAGCCATTCTCAGAAAGCTTCAGCGCTGTACAGCATTCTGAGAGCTTCTGTACATCGGTGTCTCCTCTTGTCATTTCTGGTTGTATCAGCTGCTCAAAATAGGCTTCTAGTTGATTATCAAAGAATTCTTCATCATCAATATCATCATCTATTGAAACAGAAGAAAACATTCACTTTTAATGGACTTTTTATATCACCCTACATACCATCAAAGAAACTCTGTTATTTTTAATACATTGAGTCTCAAAACACACTCACACAGTCAGATCAGAAATATCCTGGTTTTCCCTTAAAATAACTGGGTCACAGAAACATGTAATTGCCTTACTGAGTGACTAGTGATATAAAGCAAAACAAGATCATTATAAGCTAGCATGTTAACTCCCGGGCTATCAAGTGACTCATCTTCCTTCACATGATCTATACACCACCACATTCCAACTACCAAATCATACACACGCTCTTACATGAAAAGTAAAATATATGTAACATTTTTCAAACTTCACAGAAAGTGACTGAAACACAGTTCTATTTCAGTGGCAAAAATCGTTAAGCACTATTACTGAGAACAGTACTATTCCTATTTGCCTAGTGTGAAGCTTTCCAAGATGCAATTCTTCTTATCTGGGGCTGGTTTTTTGAACTTGTGGGGCTGAGGGGTGAGGAAATTTTCCAGGGCTTTTGTTTGTTTGGGTTTTAAAGACCCTAACATCAGTCAGCTTTTTAGGCCATGGTTAAATGCACTCCTAAAACCATTGTGAAACATATTCCAGTAAGTTTGACATCTTTATTTTTTATTCTTTCATTTGCAGTAAACAGTATCCTGATTGTGTTTTTCTTTATAAAAAACCAGGATACTCAAGCAGACCTTTCATTTATAAACTCACAAATATACTTTGTTTTCCACCTAACTAAAGTAGTGTTCATTTTCAGGTTGCTGGTGACAGTTTAAAAATTTTGCTTTTGTAGTACATTTCAATTCTTCTCCCCAAAAAGGTAATTCTGAAGAAACTTCTCAGTATTCCCTTCTGCCAAAGGGGTCTACACACTGCCAAGAACATATAGGAAAAAAGCACATATACATTATACATTATACATTGTTTATTTCTGCTTTCCTAGTTTTGCCACAGGAAAAAAGCACATATACACAAACAAGTCATTGTTTATTTCTGCTTTCCTAGTTTTGCCAGTCTGATTTACAGAAGCACGCTCTTTCAACAAAATGCAATTGAGTTGAACTGGAACCTATGGATGCTCAGTAACTTTGATATTACAGCAAAGCAATCAGGGTTTGTTGCACTTGAGAGTCAATAAATGACAAATCCCCATCACAGCTGTTTCCGCATATGAGGTCGAGGGACTACAGCAGGCTAAGTTTCTTCAGTTTTTGAAAGAGGATTAATACATATCCTCAGAACAAACATCCATAGATGTTTTAGAAATTATGTAAGGATTAGCTAGTTACCTGAATGGCAGACAAATACCTACAATTTAAACTCAAATTAACAACATAATAATAATTGTTTTAACTTCATTTACCTATGTCTTGATTTCTTCTTTGTGAAACTGAAATAATAATCCTCTATCTTCCAAATAACGAGAAAGTAGGTTAATGTATTTTACCTCAGATACCAGCAACTTCCTCCTTATTTTTAGAAATATTTAGCTGCCAAATTTACACTGAATACAGAATTACATTATAAAAATTAGTAAACTGCACACTGACCAGGAAAAATAAAAAGATCAGTTAGCTTCACCAGCACTGGAACCCTGAACAGACAAGTATTTCCAACTAAATTGCCCTTAGGAGGGCAGTTAGAAGTAATTCCATTCCCTTGGGTGGAAAAAAAACAGTATTTTTACTTAGTTTAACTTCATTTTTACTTCATTAACTTCATTTTTATAGGCTCAACACACAAGTGAAGTTATGCAACAAGAAAGAATAAGACTACTTCAAAAGACAGTCATGACTTCTGTATATATAATAGGGAAAAATCCAGTAACTTCATGTGAATGCAGGGCTGCTTGTCCTCAAGACAGCAGTAAACCTATTTATCACTCTGTCTTCCTCATTCTTGGTGCATCTGAGGACATACCCTGTCATCCTTCACACTATGTGCAAAGTCAATTGCATTAATAAAGAGCATGTTTGTCCCTCAGCAGCCAATGGAAGGGCACAGAAACTTCAAAACTCTTGTTGAGTTATGCAGAACTCAAGCTCACACTTTTATCCCTGCAGGTAAACTAGACATTCAACTTGGGTGTTACCTTGCACGTGTGGCACCTAAAGATATTTGAACAGAAACTCAAGTAAAGTTAATTCTAATTGCATGTACGTGTTCTTCATTACAAAAGGTTCTCTCTATTCTCTAAACTGAAACTGTAGCTAGGGTTACCATTTTATCAAACAAATGCCCACATTTCTCCCTCTATTTTTGATTCTCAGTAACTGAGGACTGTTTTTAAATTTTTTAGATTCAACTTCTAATAGTGATGATCTCTGACAAATTCCATAACTACTTACTCCTATTACAATTTTATAACAGCCAGTTTCCCAATAAACAGTTTGCTGTAGTATGTGCAATACTAGTTTTTGATCAAGCATAATCCTATATTAAATACTTCAGTAAAACTATACAGTTCTTCTCAAGTACACAACATTGTGCCACAATTCTAGACTCAACTACTCAGAGTTATAAATACACTTACCAGTGGAATCTTCTTCTGAGCTTGCAAGAGATGAGAGTTTCTCATTTTCCAAAAAACTTGAAAGGCTTTTGCGAAGATGATCACTTGAGATTTTACCTTCTACCATATTTTCAGAAGGTTCAGATAGACCAGGCTGTGAAAAGCATCCATACAGAATTGTTTCTAGGCATTGCTAGTTATTGTATAAATTCAGTTAATAATAAACAATTAATGAAGTTAACAATATTCCAAAACTCTCCCTCTATTTTTTTCCTACTTATGCCAGGAAACATTCTAGTTCCCATGGATTTTGCCTGATAGCTTCCAGAATGGATACATGCAAGAAACACAGGGATCATAAAGGAGAACGAGGGGAAAAGCATCTGAATTACACCAAACTTAAAATACCTCAAAAATAAAATACTGAACCATTGCATTAAAGAGTTTACACTAAAAAAAAATTGCCCCTCCCCATTCATTAAGCTGCAATCCCAACTTAAAAGTACAAAGACAACTCTCAATATTTTCCTATGCTGCTAAAACAGTGCTTCTTCAGAAATCATCCACTCAGATCAACCCTTTGTAGACATTTTCTTCAAATGAGCATAGTAAACTACTTAAAGAATTATTTCAGCTGAATCTAGCTAACTGCCAATACTGTGTCTTCTATACACCTTAATGATTGTGAAAAACAACATGATGCAATGTCTGTTCTGGACTTAGTCTCACATTCTTTGTGATAAACAGATCATTTTTGACAGCCAACAAAAAAGCCCAAGTTCAGAAAGTAAAAATTTTGAAAGGGACTTGAATTATGGTTTTCAGGTGACAGTCTGAGCATTCAGCTGCAACTCACTGACCACTGTGGCCCCTAGAAAAATCAAATTAAATAAAACTAAATCAATTTAGTAAATACCATCTGACACATTAAGGAGCACATGCTGGACAGCATCTGGCTGCAGCCTGAGGCATATTTTCTGTAAGGGCCCTGAGATCTTCCATTTTTCTGCCTTGTATCTCTGCACCTGCAACTGCCAGCTTCTCTAATGCAGTACATAAAAACAGCTGAAGCATAGCTCTGCCTGTCAATGGCTGAAGCTACGTGCTATCTCTGGGGTAGAAACACATACACAAAAAAAAAATCACAGAGGCAGCAGGAAGATTTTGTTCTTACAAACGGCACAGTTTTCAATGTTGAGGAGACTGAAGAAATCATTTGAACTGGATACTGTCTACTTCACCTTCCAAAAGCACTCCAAAAAGTTCCTCAAAAGACTTTTCACTAAGCTTCACTACAATTGGGATAAAATGTAAGGTTCCTACATGGATAAAGAACTACAAGACAACAGAGGGTTGGAGTAAACAACAACATTCACAACTGAGAAAGATTAGGTGGAGTCATGCTCCCATGGTACTAATTATGTTAAGTGATCTGCAAAAAGGAGGCAAAGTGAGGCAAGACACATTCAGCATGCTAGCACTGTTACAAACTTAGGGGATACACAGGATAAGACAATAGTTCAATTCACTCCCTTCTCCTCTCATAAAATTAAGTCTAGTACAAGATTAATATTAGAAAACTTTCAATTTCACTGTATGTAGAAAAGGTTTCACCTTGTTATTCTTACTGTCTGGAGGAAAACATATTTCAGCTGACAAATCTGGAACAAAAGAATGCAGTGTAATCAGTATTTTATTATGTTCTCGCCATACTACTAAGTGATAACTACTCTATAAGATAGCAGACCAAGCTTCTTGAAGGTCTTGGCATAAAAATAACCCTGAAACACACCCTTTATCACAATAGCAAAGTTTATATCAAAGTATCCAGCAGTAATTAAAAAGGCATGGCTTCATCAGGGCTAGAACTGTAAAAATTATGCAATACAATTACTGCCTTAAGGATCATTATAAGGCAGTGCAAAAATGTAAGGAGTTACAGACTGCACTAGCAGAAGTAGGAACAAGTGTTCTGTTCCACTGTTGCATTTCACCTGCTGGGCAAATTCTTTTTGTGGCTCACTTGAAAGCAGCTTCCATTTGTCATTGTGTTACGTCCACCCATAATCCAATTGCAAGTCCCAAAAGACAGAGACATACAGAGTTTAGCAAAAAAGGTTCCCAATTCATAAATAACAGATTGGAATAAAATGCAATTTCTGGACTAGAATCCTAAAGCTTGAACAAATGTCAGTTAAAACAAATTAACTAAACATGTTCAGGCACTACTAAGTCCAAACACTGGGCAGTCTCAGTTTTCCAAAGCATCATGATTTTTGTTGCCACTTCCTCAAGACTACGATAAGAAGTGACTGAAGTCAACACTTCACTGTTAGAAGAGTGTTTTATAAGGACTCATTTATATTACAAACCACAGTACTTTCTAATTGAGTATGTTCTCTATTAAATTATTAATACTTACATCAAGAAAACCTATGCAAACCAAGAAAACCTACCCTAGAAAAGGGTAATGTAATATACTTAGAAGTAGAAGAGTGTTTTATAAGGACTCATTTATATTACAAACCACAGTACTTTCTAATTGAGTATGTTCTCTATTAAATTATTAATACTTACATCAAGAAAACCTATGCAAATATTCAGATAAAGCTTAGAAAAGGGTAATGTAATATACTTAGAAGTATATATTTACTAACTATATTTACTGAATTTTAAGGAATGAGCAGAATTTAATTACAAGACTGGCAGTAGCAAAAAACCCAAACAAGTGTAATATCAATAGCCAGGCTTTTAAAATAAGTTACAGAGTATTATTTTGCTTCCACTACTCTACTCATACTTCAAAAAGCATCGTTTTCACAGCAAGCATTCCAATCCACTTTTTCACGCATCATCTACCTACAGAAAAGTAAGTTTCCAGCTTCTGCAGTTAAAGATCACCTATTACAGGCTGGAATAAGTCAAGAAAAGAGACATTAGTTAAAATATAATCTCATAGACTGACACCTACTGAAAGAGAAAGGGTAGGAAAAAACTTACATACACTTTTTCCACAAGTAAAGTTCCTGAAATCCTGCTAGCATTCTAATTATGGAATATTATAGTAATCATTATTTTCACCAGTTTCCTTTCTAGCCTTGTACTTCGGGAAGAAATCTAAGAACACAATATCAACCACAAGCCTTCTCTGTTTTCAGTTTGTTCAAATCAAAGATATTATTTTCCAAAACCCATTTACACTGTGCCATAAATCAGTGCAAGGGCCAAGAGAAGACACCTATCGCATAAGAAGCTAATTACACCGAGAATAAGTATACAATTTTTCTCAAATTTTAGTACCTTCCAATTGTTCAAGTGGCAATACCTCAGGTAAGGTCTCTTGACTGCGATTTGAATGCTCAGTTACATTCTGATCTTGCTCTCCGTATATTGAGCACGATTCTTTCAAACTAAAAGTAGTTGGCTGCGGTCCTTTAACTTGTGTGGCAACTTCCCTAGAAATAGAATTATTTCAATGAAAAAAAATAACTTAGTGAGATATATAGATCAACATTCATTCACAACATCTCTCTATGTAAAGATCTGATAACTTCTCCAATTTTAAAGCCTTTGTCTCCAGGAAGTCAGTTCTTCCTATTACCATAGATTCTACAGACTTATTACCTGTCATTTTACAACAAAGGAATAAATATCAAGATTACAAGAGCTTCAGTTCCACAATCTAAACAAATAGTGAAACAAATAGTGAAATTTAATGTAGCATATGCCTCTCTACTTCTGTCTGCTTGTTCCTTTCGTTTTCATTTCTGCCAAAAGAGGGAAAAGTGTAAGGGGAAAGCAAGTCAAACCCTAGACAAGATTTTCCACAATATCAGCATGCCTTTTCTAACATTAAATTAGGGATTAACCATAAAGAACGTGACTTAATGAAATTCCATATAGTTCTGTTAAAAAACAACATTTATAATTCTATGGGAAAGTTATTTTTCACTTCTGGTTTCACAGGACTTACACACAGGCAAATAAGATAATCATGTAAAATGTTACAATTTCCACAGAGTGAACTGAACCACACTTTTGCTTTAATATTTTAGATATATAAATAAAACTAACATTTGGAAGACTAAAAAGCAGTTATTCCATGTTTTGTGGGGTTTTTTTGACTTGAGTTTAATCAATAGGCCGACTCCCTCTCTTAACTCTTAGATTCTTTGTTTTTATAGGAACATACTGACTATAGTGCATTTTTTTTTCAGTGAGAAAGATGCACATTGCAGGTTCTATCGCAACAATAGCAACAAATTTGACCTTGGCTAGAATAACCTATGCAACAGTTTCCCCCACTTCTACCACTTGGTAATGCTCTCCAAATTATTTCACTAACACTAGTTATTTCTTCAAAAATAGCAATCACTGTGGCTAGAAGGAAGCTAAATTTAATAGAAATTGATGTTCCTTTCTGTATGCAAACTGCATGATACTTACTTGGAACAGATTTAAATCAGTGCAAACTATTATTCACACACACAGCACGAACTAGAAACATCAGCTTAATTCTAGATCATGTAACATAAACCAGGTAAACACAAGCCAGATTCAAATCAGTCAATTAATTAATGACGTTTGGGAAATTTTTAATTAGTGTGACAACAAAACAAAACATCATAGTTTAGAAAAAATAACTTTTAAAGATTCGTTCTTGCCATGTACATGAAGCCTGATAGTCAACTGAACAGCAGCATGTTGTTCACATGGCTGCTCCCACAGAGCCTGCCACTACCCCTCTTCAGAAAACACAGAGGAGCTGTTCCAGTAGCAAAAGCTGCCAAATACTATAAGCTAACAGGCTAATGCACAGCTGAGTTCTCCAGTTACTGCCATCAAAAGGCCAGTAGTAGAAGCTGCTGCTGAGGTGGGGAATGAAATCCTGAAGTATTCCATAAAGCTTATAGTACATATAAATCTACATACTACATACTGGTATGTGCATTTCAGGACAGAATTATATTTTAACTATCTCACTTACATGTCATCACGAAAGCTGAGGGCAAATCTCCCCATTGGCTCAGGATCTGACTCACTACTGTGAGAACATCCTGATGGAGGTGAATGTTTCCCTTCTAAATAGGATGCACAGATATCAGAAAGCCTGTAAAGGTGGGGAGGAAAAACACAGAACAGAATCATTCTAATATGCACCTCTTCTGTTTCCCAAAAAACTGGGGGGGGGGAAAAGTCATACTGATGGCCACTCATCTCCTGTAAGTTCAATTATTTGCATATTTTAGCATTTTCTAGCCAATCTCTGTTTACAGGTACACATATGTACTCAGAATTATTCTCTCCAGTCTTCTGTAGTTCTTTAGAGAAAAACCATATTTTCATTTTTAGTGGCTAGTGCTGTCCCACTTGGAACATGCACTTCTGGAAAGACAAGGTATAAAAGTCTGATCCTATTTCTTGTTAAGTCGCAGGACAGCAGTTAAGTGAGCAAAGGCTTCTAATTGTTACTCTTCGCTCTACTCCTTGCTGAACAAATCATTATAAATTGTATTAATTTTTCATTTGTATCCATAACACTAGTTCTTATACTACTTTCTGAAATGAGACAGATTCAGGTAAGTTAAATGAACAGTTAATAGAGTTAAGAGAACACGTGTAAAAATATATTATTCTCTATATGACTTCAAACTTGAGTATACTAAACTGAAGCGTCAAGTTAAAAGAAACTTGATTGTTATCAGTCTAAAAACTAAACTCTTTTAAAGGGTAATTTAACAAAAGTATTTATGAGTTATTAATGTAAAGCAGATTTTTCACTAGTAATACAATCAATCCTATGTTTGCTGATTAGTATGCTACTAATCAGTAAATAGCTTTATTATCTACCAAATAATCTGTCAAAAGATTTTTTTCCTCTCCAAAGTAAAACATTTCAAACCAGTCAACTATTTTTTATATTATTATGTGCTATTAACTGACAGTCTCACCTGTTGTCACAACCCATTTTACTTCTGGCAACAGTTGAAGCTGCAACTGGTAAGCCAGGGTTTGAAGAAATAGTGACATTTTCAGAAATGACACTTGCAGTGCTATTCAGTGAATGGCCCAAGAAGCTGGGAAATGTCTCATCTGCAATATTCCTGAAGTCTTCCATCATCCTTCACAAGCTGCTTAAAATAGCACCCTGCTTGGCAACACAATCAACCCTGGTCCAGCAGCATCTGAAAGTAACAACAAAACAACTATACAGTTACACAAGTCACAGTAAGGCTGCCAAAAATACGTTATTTAAACATCACGGGCAATATTCTTTGTCAATCACCCCACAATTCACCCACAAACGTGCTTAATAAATTATTTCTAGCCGTCTCCCCCCCAGCCCTTTGGAGACCACAGTTTTATAACCTTCTTGGACTTTCTAAAGAGAGCAGCACCCCTGCAAGTTAAGAGCACCGACGCTGCAAGACGTGCCAACCTATATTTAGCCTGTAAAGCTGCTTGGACCCAGCCAGCCTTCCTCCGCTTCCACAGCAGCGAGCGCCGGGGGAGCCGTGACGCGATCACCTCGGGCCGCTGCTCGGCAGGCTACAGCCCAGCGCCACCGATCTCCTCACGGAAGGCCCGGGCCCTACCCCCGGTGCGGGCACCACCACCCGCCGGGGCCCGGGAGCGGCACGGCGGCCCC
>NW_010327976.1:0-2560 GCF_000700745.2 Antrostomus carolinensis
TGGTTTTTCCATGGCCTCTCCGGTCATTCCTTTCCTTGCCCTCCCCTACCTGCACCCCGGCCCGCGCGTTGCAAGCATGCTTTTTGAGGGGTTTTAAAAACACAAGTAAAATTTGTGTTTGGGCTTGTCAGTGTTGGAAGCGGGTTGATGAAATAATTTCCAAATTGGGTGATACATGCAAAATTTGACTTTTTGAGATGTTGGCTTTTTTAGGCATTAAATATGTGGAGCTGCCGGTGTAGAAGAGGGGGAAGGAGTAAGTAGAAAGAAAACAGGAAACCTGATCCCAACCTTTTTTGCATTATTCCCTTAATAAAGGGAATTAAATAGAGGTGATTCTACCCTGACAGAGTATACTTTTTTCTTTTTTTCTTTAAAAAAAAAAACCAAAACCCCAACCCATAATCTAGAAGCACGAGAAGTTCTTAAATGTTAGAAGAAGCTGTTAAAGCCATAAACATAAATTCTCAAAAGCATGATACTGAAGCCAGGTATTTGTTCTGGGCCAGGAAATGTGTGTTTGGGATCTTTAAGAAGGCATGGATACATTACAGTTCTTAGCACAATTTTGGAAGACCTACCCTGTATGTTACAGGGTAATAGCTCTTAAGACCTGTGGGCTTAAACTAATTGTTACAAATCGGTGCAGAGAGTCCTGGTACTCACAAAGAATCATAGAATCATAGAATGGTTTGGGTTGGAAGGGACCTTAAAGATCATCTAGTTCCAACCCCCCTGCCATCAGCAGGGACACCTTCCACTAGACCAGGTTGCTCAAAGCCTCATCCAGCCTGGCCTTGAACACTTCCAGGGAGGGGGCATCCACAGCTTCTCTGGGCAACCTGTTCCAGTGTCTGACCACCCTCACAGTGAAAAACTTCTTCCTAATATCTAATCTAAACCTCCCCTCTTCCAGTTTAAAGCCATTTCCCCTTGTTTTGTCATTAGTTGTCCTTATGGAAAGTCCTTCCCCAGTTTTCTTGTAGGCCCTTTCAGGTACTGGAAGGCAGCTATAAGGTCTCCCCAGAGCCTTCTCTTTTTCAGGCTGAACAGCCCCAACTATTTCAGCCTGTCCTCATAGGAGAGGTGCTCCAGCCCTTGGATCATCCTGGTGGCCCTTCTCTGGACTAGTTCTAACTGGTCCATGTCTTTCTTGTGTTGGGGGCTCCAGAACTGGATGCAGTACTCTGGGTGGGGCCTTACGAGAGCGGAGTAGAAGGGGAGAATCACCTCCCTCGACCTGTTGGACACGCTTCTCTTGATGCAGCCCAGGATACGGTTGCATGTGGTGCAACCACATGAAGAATGTGGTGGGCAGTTGTATAGTTGAAATATTAAGACTGAATGAAGTACTCTTCATTGTGGTCTGGGAGCAGGGTACATGGCTGTGCTCAGATGGACAGCAGTATTCGTCTAAAAATAGTCACCGAAATGAACACAGACTTCTGCATCTGGAGGCTCTCTCCCACACAGTAGCTAAACCTGCCAACTTCCATGTATTAAAATTTCGGACTCAGGACAAAGTTTATTCTGCTGTGAACTTTCCTGTGACCTCAGAAATAATAATGTTGAGGAAACTGTCTGGAAGATGCACACTCTCGCTGCTTTTCTCTTGCTCTCTTGCAGAGCCCACATGTCCAGTCCTTACCTCCTGCTTGACTATAAGGATGCTATGGGGAAGCATGTCACAGGCTAAAGTCCAAGTAGGCAAGATCTGCTCTTCCCTTGCCTACACACCTAGCCTTCTCATCACAGAGGTGCTCAGGCTGGTCAGGCATTATTTGCTTTTGTTAAATCCATGCTGGCTGTTCCCAGTCACCTTCTTGCTCTTACTGAGTCTGGAAATAACCGCCCATAGGGATCTGGAAGCCCCAAAACCACACCTTGCCAGTAGGGATGGCACTGACATAGTCTTTTGTCTGTCCTGTGCCACCAGATGCTCTGTCCCATTAAGCAGCAATGCCACAGTTTTCTTAGTCCTTCTTTTGCTGCTGATGTACCTGTGGATGATCTTACTTTCCTTCACATGCATCACCAGTTTCAACTCTGGCCTAGCTTTGGCCTTCACAGTTTTATCCTTGTATGCTTAGATGATGCTCCTAAAGCCCTTCGTGGAATCCATCCCAGTCAATCATTGCATGGAAGCTGTCGCCATAACTTTTGGAGGACATTTGGTTATCTTCTTGCATCCTTATAGAAGACGGACCAGGCATGCTTGAAATATCCAAGATAGGGACACTGTGGATTTATACGATGGTGGTCTTTTTTACTCCTCTTTCTTTCCAGATAGTATTTGGTTTGGAGTTGGGTTTTTTGGCCCTTACAGAGCACTGAGTGCATTTTTCTTTCCATGAAACTATTGATGGCAGTCCTGAGATCTTGTCCCTGGTTAGGAATGGGCAGCTCATGGCCCATCACTGCTCTGAGGTGAGATTGCTTAGACATGACACAGGTTTTCCTTTGAAGAAACCAATGCAGTAGTGAGGAAGAGGCAGATGACAGCAGAGAGAAGAAATGTGCAAGATGGATCCAACTGATGTGGCTGGGGGGGGTTTTGTGG
>NW_010327976.1:2600-11952 GCF_000700745.2 Antrostomus carolinensis
GGTATGGGAAGGAGACTTCTGAACAGGACACAGGCGTGAAAAGACTCAGCCTTCCTTCTCTTTTGAGGAGGTGTGAGACAAATCACATTGGCTGTGGACATGCAGAGCGATATGTTGAAGAATATACCCTGAGCAAACTGCTCTGTAGAAGCGTTGCACGGATGACCAAGCTGTGTGATGGATTTCACTTTTATTCTGCCAGAGATAAATTGCTGTTTTGGGGGATGTACTAAATCACTTGTAGGTTTTATATCATGTGCTTGCAACTTCTTTTACACTGAAGCAGCTTGACTAGCCGTAGATTAACTGTGGCCATTGGTGCTGTTACACCCTGCGAATTTAAGAATGTTACATATTCTGAAATGCTCAGATGTTAGGGTACAGGGATGCTTCTGCTGCCTTGAGTGCTTTCAGCTACTTTGTGTTAGCATAACCAGCTGCTGGAAAGCAACTGGACCTGCCCAGCTGAACAGACTCTGAATTTGGAGAAATCTGATTGGAATTCCCTATGGAAAAGAAGCCACCACTCCCTCCCTGCTTCCTGACTAGTCCCTGCTGCAGCTCTAGTGCCTGGGTGTGGACTGCAGCTGAGGAGAACAAGTGGTTAGAATGTATTTTGCAGCGATCTCCTCCACAGAGCAGGCTCCAGTAAAATGCATCGATTACGCGAGCGAATTAATGCTCAGTAAAAAAGTAAAACTCAACAATTATAGCTAATAACCTGGTTGTTGTGTCCAAGCCCTGCAGAAAGCCTGATCTTAGCATCTGGACGTTTGGAAACAAGTATCTTTTTTTAACTGCTGAAGGGGAACAAATCCAACTTGCCTCATACACACATACAAGTTGCATGGAATAGGCAGTGGTTTCCAGTGGGAGGAAGAGGTCATTAAAAATAGAATCCCAAGCCTTGTTTACCGTGTACTTGTGATGCTGGACAAGTGCCATCACGAGCCAAGTCTGCTCCATATTAATTTCAGTAGATGTTGATGTCTCACTTCAGAGCTTTGTAGAAAATAGTTTCCTCTGGAGATATCTTCATAAACACACACAGAACGCTGTGTGTGTCCTGTTCTCGTTTCATGTGAAAACCCAAATACAAATGGCCAGATAATGCTTTTTTTTTTTTGGTGTTAATTTCAAATAATTATGTGAGTGAAAATTAGATCGTGAAGCTCTGTAAGTGTAACCCCTTAGATGACAGGCATCTTTTTGTGAGCAATCTACCTTGGTTAATCCTCTTTAGACAGGAGGAGTGCACTGAAGTGTTATGAGCCTTTTGTAGCCAAGCCAAATGCTTTGGCTTGCTGATAGCTGAAGCCTTTATGCCTCCCTTTGCAGACCAAAAGATAAGGAAGGGGGAAAGATCACCAGCAATGTAATAAAGTACTGAAGTTCTGAGTTAGAGCTTAGTCTGGGCAATGGGGAGATAAAAAAATCCCTGTAGTGACTGAGTGATGATGAAGAACCTGTGGTGGTCTGTCGTCTCATCTGTTCCTCTCTTTCGCCCTGGTAGGAATTTGGAGGTGGGGATAACACTCGACTCCGATCTCCTCATTTTTGACACAGACAGGGGACCTTGAGCTCTTAAGGCTGTCTATAGGGGACTACAAGTCAGTTGGCTTAAGACAGTGTGATCCTTATCTTAAGCAGTCAGTGAAGCTAAGACAGCGTGGTGGAAGCTGCATGGCCAGGCCTTGGCAGGCAAGCAAGATGCTTTGAGCTCGAGCCCGGGTGTAGGAGAAGGCAGGTCACAACTGAAATGGGCGTTGCTTCTAACCTTTTCTCCTCTCATTCCTGTCATGATGGTGAGGAGTTAACTAATTTAAAGTGGTTAGTGATGTGCCCCCAAAATCTTAAAACCTGTCCAGCCCCTTCTGGCCACTCCACCCTTTGCCACTAATGGTGAATGTGACCCATCTTGTATTGAGAGCTGTGGTAAAACTCTTAGTGGAGTCAGATGTGAGTGAAGCAAGTGGGAATAGGGAAACAGGCACTTAAGTTTTCAAAGTCCTCTGGAGTTGGCCCAGATATGATTCCCCCACCTCCCATATGTTTTTATACAGGGGTGGTTTTTCTGCCAGTGTTGATTTTTAGTGTCTGAAACCAGTCTTAGCTTTTGTGTTTGGTTTGGTATGTAGGAATAGCAAGGAGAATGTTTAAACTCTACTATGTTACTGCTCTTTTTATTCACAAGGCAGAAATATTAGTTTGAAAAATTCAGAAGCAAAATGCAAGCAGTACTCAGAAAAGTTTATTTCATTCCTTGACTGAACTCAGCATTCACTTTTGTCAGCTATGCCTCCAATTAACTTAAATTTCCACCAGAGAAGGAAAAGATGATGAGTGATCAGTGAACATACTACAGAGAGCAATTTTCAATATTTAATTCTAGGAGCTACTTACTTCCAGTTCTTCATTTTAACCTGAAGGATTGAACTTTTCCGTGGGCATTTCTGAACAGCTGTGCATGCTTCTGAGTCCTGAAAAGCATACTTGTTCTCCCCTTTCTCCACATGAAGAGACAAACTGGTCTCTTGGTTAAGGTGTGATGTGGAGGTTCATGTTCTCTTGAAGCAGTTCCCATTTCTGGCCTGAAGACTGATCTTGATCGAGTGAGCTTGTTTCGGTTCCTCCCTGTGAGCTGAGGGAGTTTTGCCCGTGTTTTGCTGAAATAAGCTCATCAAGGGAGAGTCTTGTTTCCCTGAATGCTTTGCCCGGCACAGTGGCCTCTGGAAAGAAATAGGGGGAAAGGGGAAGCAGCTCATGCACCCCTTCGTCTCCAAGTCTAGTGTACTATCTTTCTGCCAGCCTTGCACTTACCTCCTCCAGTCTTCTTGAAGGAGCAGAATATGGGCATGTCTGTTCTTCCCTGTGGGGTGAGGGGTTTGTACCTCACTGCAGGTCTCCACAATGTTTCCTTTGGTCACCTCTGCAGATGATCTGGAAATGCTTTCTTTTTTCCCCTCCCCGTTCCGCATGCTTTCCAGTCCTGTGCCGTGAGGATACCAGCACTGCAGGGGTTTTCAGTCCATTTTTTTCTGCCTTTTTGCTCTCTGCTGTGCTGTATCATGCACTTTTCTACATTCACAGCCTGGCCCTGGCTCCTGACATGGTGTCTGGTTTCAGAAAGAAGTCTCGAGCAGTTGCTGTAGTTGTGAAAGATGCTTAGGAGCACTGCTTTTGTTTACTCAGAGATTTCATGGGGACATCTTGGTATGTTCTGCAGCACGCAGCGCAGCTGAAAGTGCCTTACATCACACAGCTATGCAGGTTTGGATTAACTGTTGTTTTGGTTGTAAAAGAGGAGCCTGACTGACAGCTGTTTTTCTGACCACATGCCTACATTATTTTTCCAAGATATATATAGAAGTCTGAGTTGCTGAGCAGAGCAAAATGACTTTGTGCAATTAATGTGACATGCTTAATAATGCTTGGAAGGGTGCAGGCATCTGCATTTATCAACCTGACATGGCTAAAAAAAAAAAAATAATCTAACAAGTAATCCCAGTGCAAACACAGCACATGTTTTTCTAAAACAAGGGACTGTACAGTGCCCAATTGGTAATACTGCTTCTGAGACGAGACATTCTATTTTTCCAAAAGAAACTTGTGTCATGCCAGAAACTCACTTTACTTTTGTTATACTACAAAGTGACAAATTCAATTTACAATTTATTTTTTTTGTTGGCATTTTAATGTCATAATTACTTTCCTATTTAAGCAGCTCGTTCCTTGAATACAAAGTATGGTTTGGTTATTAGCACTGCAGCGGCACCTTGGTGAAATCAGGTCCAACCAGCTATCCATATTTTTTCTAGTCAATAAATGATTTTTAAAAGGTCAACATGACATAATTGAAAAGTTGAAGGCTCAAGTAATTATCATACAATATGCAGCTTTCCACCCAATATTTTTATACAGCTGCATTAGTAATACTGTTGGCTGGGAAGGTTTTAATTTGAAAAGGAGGGCACTGTCAAGGGGTGTCTGCTTGAAGATGAAACCTTATTTAGCTTGAGAAGGAAAAACATCAGCCCCAGCTCCAACCTCTCTTGGCTGAGGTGCTAGAAGATGTTAGAAGCCCAGCTCCCCCCCTTCCCTCAGCAGTGATGCTCATTTTACTGCAGCTCTTGCTGCTGCAGAGACAGCTATAGCAGGTTCAACCTCCTGTAGCCAGTGGGACCTACCCTGCAGTGTGTCCTTACCCGAAAGGTAGAATGTACAAGTCACAACGTTTTTTCATCACTATATAAACACCAGATGCTTGGCTGGCTGCTCCTTGCAGGAAAACACAGAAGTAAGAGGGGATGAGGGTGAAGAAGGAGGGTTTAAGCTGCCTCACATGTCTTGTCCCAGTTAACTGCTTGGTTTTGGTATTAGGTGGAAATTTAATTCTTGTGTTTTGAGTCTTGCTCCTTGCCTTAATTCCAAGGAGTATCTCAGGTCAGGGCAGAAGGACAGGGACGTGGGAGGCATTGACCATTGAAGAGCGTAGCTGGGGAGAAGCAGATGAAAATGTTAATTAACCAAAATGGAATGAATTGTGTTTGAACCCAGATGTTAAAAGTACTGTAGTTTGGTTATCTCCTGAGCAGCCACTATCCCCAGTGCTGAGCTCACCACCGAAGGGTAGAACTGGGAGATGCCATGCAAGTATCTGCTGGAGGATGCAGGGATGCTTGGGGTCCTGCTAGATCATGTTGCAGGCTGCCTCTGACCCATGCGCCTGCATTATCTTCCTGTGGAGACTACTATATAATCTCCACCTCAGCTCCGTGTGACATTGGCACGTGGCCACGTCACACCTCTTGACCCCAGAGCTGAAAGATATGCTGGACTGGTAATACCCATATAGCAGAAGAGATCATCTAAGCCATTATATACCCAGCAAATGCATTTAATAAGTGTTTTGGCTGGAGAAGCATTGAACATCTATCCCATACATGTCAATCCATCACTGCCCAAACATAGATCTACAGTACGGGGACTTCTTTGCATTTGTGATTTTGCTTTCACAGTTTTGGTTTCTTAATTTTACATTTTGTAACATTAGAAAATAATATTTTCTCTCTGGCATTCTGAAGAAATACAGATACTTTCACTGAGAAAGTGAAATCCTACATGACAGAGAAAAATCCAGTTGAAATACGTGGGAGTTTTGCTTGAATAAGTACTGAAAGGTTTGGCCCTCGGGATGGAAATAGACCTTGGAGTTTTACCAAGGTGCTTCAGAGCTCCTTGTTCCCATTGCTTTTCTCTTTCAAATATGATGACTGGAGCTGTCTCAATGCAGAGCTCATTTGAACTAAAAATAAGTATCTTTTAAAACAGGATCTTCATTCTCTGGTCTCTCAGAAAGTCTGCTCAGGTATGAAAAAAAAATTGCTTTTGGTGCTGATTTTCTAGGCTGGTGTTTAATCTGTGCGATTTGTGAAATACTGATTTTACTTTACTTAAATGGAAAAGGCCAAGCTTGTGAACAAATTATTGTGTTGCTAAAGATCAGACAAGCTCCTTTGAAGTAGTTTCTTTACTAACCTGCAGTGATCATTTATTATAGGCACTTAAAAATAAAAGCTGACTACTTCACACTGTTAGAGACATTGAAGAAAAAAATATAGTGCTGCTCATGCACATGAGAGTCAGATTCAAACAGATATGATAAATGTTAATTGTGACTTCTTGTCAGGTTTTCCTTTGTAAACCTACAAGTTCCCTGACAGCCTTGCAATTATGGAAAGAAATATGTAAAAAAATCACAGAGCAGATGTGATTCTGTGCCCAGGGATTATTCTGTAACCCTGAAAGACTGAACTGATGTGACTTTTGCAAAAGGAAGCAGTGGGTGAGTGCCTCTATGCTTTTTTCACAAGTGACATCTGGTTTAAGAAGTACCTCACCTGGCATCCTTAACGTTCTAGAGAGGATGTTGAAAATTAATGCAATTGCATGCTTCTACATTGATCAAGATCGCTGTTGTTACAGACATAAAGGCATTGGAAAGCTGGATGAGCACTCACAAGGCATAACTTCAAGGATAAGACCCTTATACGATGTAGATTCTATAACAACAGATGTCATGGCATAATCTGCTGGTTTTTGGTTTCGTGTTCTTACTGTATGAGCAAGACTGGATGCTTCTCTATTATTTAGGACTTCTTATCTGTAATAACTATAAAGAAGGTGAAAAGATACAGTAAATTTTAAATTAGTCTGCTGTTGGATCCAAAGTCATAAGAACTGCATCTTTGCGACTCAGTCACCGGTGTGACCTTCCATGTTGAAATGGGAACTTTTCCTTCAAGACACAAATTGCCCTCTCCAGCTTGGAGTGAACAGCTGGAAATGGCTGAAGGGTCCCTCAGAATGAGGGGAAATGGCTGAAGGGTCCCTCAGAATGAGGGGAAATGTGGTAAGATGCATTGTGTAGGATGGGGGTTTATCTTTCATTAAAGTGTCCACGCTGATGTTTCTGAAACTCATGTTACACTCCAGAAGGAACATCCTTCATTTTCATCTGATAATTTTGGTTAATTTCATGCTTACAGACATTGTTATGCTCTCTACTGTTCGATTAAACAAACAAGCTCCTACATGTAGCAAGTAGCCCTCCATGCTTTTTTTTCCCTTCTTCATAAAAACACTCCCACTGAACCTGAAAGCAAGATTTACACTAGAAAATCTTTGCCCTGAGGGTGAATGATGTGGTTCGATTTCTCTGCCAAGACTCCAGGCTTCTCAGAAACTTAGTTATGAGCATGTAAGGTCCTCAGTGAAGAGTTATATAGCATGCTAAGTGCTTGTAATCATTTATGAGCTGGAATTGAGTGGTAGAGTGATTTCTAATGCTATAATGCTTGTAATGCTGGAAATAGCACTTTCATACAGTGTGTCATAAATGCATTATATACTTAATTACTAATTAAGACATAACTCGCTTAAACACTAGCTCTCATGCCTAAATCTTCCTTTTTTTAAAAAATGAAGTTATGCCAAATCTGCAAAAATGTGAACTGAATGCAGTTAAAAATAATATCAAAATTAGTGTCAGAATGCTCAGGACTAGATATGACTCTGAAGTTTAACACCAAGTTCTGTTCCTTTGTCTTATTGTGGCAATATGCAAATATTTGGGTAAGGAGTACAGAAGGAACAACAGCACTATACTTCATGTTGAACTCTCCCTAGAAGAAGGAAGCACCACTAATGCTGTCCCATCACAGACACAGAGGGCATGCAACCTTTATCTTCCTTCCACAAACACACGTGTTTACAGTGAGGAGAACTGGAGAGGCCACCTCACAGAGTGACACCCATTGATGATTCCTTTGTGCTCTGATATGTTTCCATTCTCTTAAATTTAAAAAAAAAAATTCTTAACACAAGAGAAGCCCCCTCTCCATTTTGTTTAAGCTGCAGCCTATATGCAATTTGTGTGAATGATGGAATATTTGAATGGTATATTCTTTTACATTACATTTACATTAAACAACATCCTAGGCCAAGTCTTTGAGCAGATAATTCTCTTATGTTTGGAGATCATGGTTTGCCTCATTTTCATGTGTCTGTTGTTGGCAGTGGTTGGGCTAAAAAGTATTTTGTTTTCCTTAGCTTTTTTGTTTGTATTTATCTCTCTGTGTGTGAATATGCATGTTGATGCATGAAAAGACAAAACAAACATATGATAAAGGCTAACATTTGAAAAGGTAGTTTTGGAGTATTAAAACCTCTCTGTATTGAGATACCATACACCTTCAGTAAAGCCTTTGACACCATTTCCCATAGCATTCTGCTTGAGAAACTGGCTGCCAATGGCCTGGACTGGCACACTCTCTGCTGGGTTAAAAACTGGCTGGATGACCGGGCCCAAATGGAGGTAAATCCAGCTGGAGGCCAGTCACAAGTGGTCAGTCACTGGCCAGTCACTGGCCCCAGGTCTCAGTGTTGGGGCCAGTCCTGTTTAACATCTTTATCAACTATCTGGACAAGGAGATTGAGTGCACCCTCAGTAAGTTTGCAGATGACACCAAGCTGGGTGGAAGTGTTGATTTGCCTGAGGGTAGGAAGGCTCTACAGAGGGACCTGGACAGGCTGGATCAATGGGCTGCAACCAACTGTATGAGGTGCAACAAGGCCAAGTGCCAGGTCTTGCACTTGGGTCACAACAGCCCCATGCAACGTTACAGGCTTGGGGAAGAGTGGCTGGAAAGCTGCCTGGTGGAGAAGGACCTGGGGATGTTGGTTGACAGCCGTCTGAATGTGAGCCAGCAGTGTGTGCAGGTGGCCAAGAAGGCCAATGGAGTCCTGGCTTGTATCAGAAACAGTGTGGCCAGCAGGACCAGGGAGTCATCCTTCCCCTGTACTCAGCTTTGGCGCGGCCGCACCTTGAATACTGTGTCCAGTTTTGGGCCCCCCATTGCAAGAAGGACATGGAGGTGCTGGAGCGTGTCCAGAGAAGGGCAATGAAGCTGGTGAAGGGGCTGGAGCACAAGCCTTATGAGGAGCAGCTGAGGGAACTGGGGTTGTTTAGCCTAGAAAAGAGGAGGCTGAGGGGAGACCTTATTTCTGTCTGCAACTACCTGAAAGGAGGCTGTAGTGAAGCAGGTGTGTGTCTTTTCTCCTGGGTATCTATTGACAGGACAAGAGGCAATGGCCTCAAGTTTCGTCAAGGGAAGTACAGATTGGATGTCAGGAAAAATTTCTTCACTGAAAGGGTCATCAGGCAATAGAACAGGCTGCCTAGGGAGGTGGCTAGATGGGGTGCTCAGAGATCTGGTTTAGTAGTGCACAGGTATAGTTGGACTTGATGATCTCAAAGGTCTCTTCCAACCAAACAATTCTATGATGCTATGGTTCTACCTATGACAAAGACAATTTTTATTACTCTGAGAAGGAATTGGTAGGAAAGCAGCAGTGGCTTATTTTTAATTGAAAAAAAAAAAAAAGTTGCATGGTTTGCATGACTCCACATATTGTTAACATAAAAATGGGAATAAATGGAATAAATTGTTTATATAGAGGTGTTGTAACTCTAAATGAGCATTCATAAGGAATGACCTTACTGATACGACCCTCGTATGATGTAGATTCTACATCAATGGTTATCGCTGTGTATAGTCTGCTGTTTTACAATTTCTTTTTTTTTTTACCATATGAGGAAGACTTGATGTTTGAAAAGATGTGTGATATTGTTAGCTTTGTGGCTGTGAAAATGTTTTCAGTCAAGGCAGCATAGATAAAAAGGCTGCAGGGAAAGCATCAGGGAGGGATGTCTCTGCTCCATGGGTGCTAGCAGAAGCTGATTACTGAAACAGTTGCTCCTTGGAAGTTTTTTGCCAGGTTCTGGTAGCTG
>NW_010327976.1:11983-55502 GCF_000700745.2 Antrostomus carolinensis
GAAAAACTAAATTTTATCTGTAGATAAAGCAATTATATAGGTAGCATATGCACTGCTATCATAATGCTAATTTCTTACTTGAGAAGTTAATGTGAGAGGCTTTGGACTGCCCCTGTTATTCACAGGGAAGGTCATACAAGACAGGCTTTGCAGGTTAAGTCTTTTGTATTATTCATTGCAAGAAGAGGGATTGTAAAGTGGGGAAACCTTGCTGAAGACCCCAATTCTCTTTCAACTGTCTCATTATTTTAGTTCCGAAACCTGATTTTTTATGTCTCAATTCATAAATACAATTAAAAATATATCTTCAGTAGAGTTCCTTATGATGATCTTATAATGGTGTATTTTCTACCTACTCAATGGGAGACATCTCAGGTGTCCATCTCAGCTGGAATTTTAGCTTCCATTGATATTGTAGGAATATGGTTAAAATCAATATGATGATTAATTTTATTAGTTCTTTTATATAATGCATCTATGTACCACCTCCAGATACAGTTAACACAGGTGTAAACTGAGCAGCAGAGTAACTAGCACAGCATGTAAGCAAGTACCAACTAAAGGACTAAAATACCCCTCAGGCGCTCAGATCTTCTCAATGACACTTTGGAAATGGTCTGGTTAAGCAGCTAATGATCCTCAAAGCATCCCCTGAAATTGATTAAACTTGGGCCAGGGCAAGGGGCTGTGAATGGTATATTCTCTTGAGACATGAGACATCTATCTGGGTAACCATGAGGATGCCTCTGAGCTGTGGTCCCTGCATCCTGACAGCACATTCGAGAGAGAACTGGCGTGCATCACTCCTCCCCCACTGCCTAGGCTGGTTTCCACTGGAAGAAAAACTGGAAGAAACTCAAGGAAGTATGTGTGATGACCTCCATCAGTCCCCTCATCTGGTCGTTGAGGAACTGAGACTTTGGGACACACTACAGAAGGCATTGCATTTGCCCCGTAGTCTATATGTAGCATCAGAGTTCTCTGGCTGATGAATTGCGAGGCTGAAAATGCAGAGAGGTGTTTTTTCAGATACAGAAGACTAGAGCCACAAGTGATTTGACATATTAAAGCAATGTACTGGATTTGGACCAGAGAAAACTGAACTTGAAAGCCAATGGAGTTTATGCAATATGGGAGTAGTGTGGCCCCAGGGGACAAACCTGGATGTACAGCTACACCTTCCACCCCATTTTATTTCTCAGCTGGCTGAGATCCAAGTTAAGCACAGAGGAACAGCACTTGGGGAGTTACAGCAAAGTCCACACCTCCAAGAGAGACTTCTTGCTCCTTAGCTGACTGGACAGGCAGTAATAGCCCTGGCTACTGCTGCGAGCCATCACTTTCCAAAACAATGTGGGATTCAAGCAGGAGATTTCACACTTGGGGGTCAAATTCTTGAGGGAATGTAAAACGGCCTCTTCATGTCTTCTGCACTGGGGGATGGATCAGTCATCCTCACTGCAGAGAGTTATGCACTGGGCAGGGATGGGACCTAATAACTTTCTTACTGGTGTCAAGCAGAACAGAAGTGGGCCAGAGCTAACTGTTTATTGCAGCTACTTAAGTAAATGGTGCAAGTAACACCTTGTACAGGAAACTCGCAGGAAGTCCGAGGGCATTGGGATGGATGTCTGAGCCATGAGAAATGGGGGGGGGTGGGTCACAGAGAAGGAGTTTCCTTCTCGGCTCTCCTGGCTTTTGTTCTCAAAGATTTAAAACAGGTTTTGCCTGGATAAACCAAGTAGCTTTTCCCAACTCTGTCATTGAAGTCTATGGTGCCCAAACTGAATGGCCTTTAATGTTAGTCTTTAAATCTTTTAATGTAGTGATTAAACATGACAGGGATTAAGACCCTGTCCAATAGCAGCTCACCTGGGTGCGTTCTTGCTTAGATGCAAAGCACAAAGCCAAATGCTCTTAAGCACCCAAGCATACGGCTGTTTCAAAATGTAGCAAGCCCCATCATGTCTTGTGATTAGGAAGCATTTTATCTTATTCAAGCTAGAGTGGAGCAAAAAGCTGATATCAAATAAGTCTTCTAAAGCAAAAAAAAAAAAAAAAAAGATTGTGGACAAAGCTTAGAACAGAAATTGAAGGGTTTTACCCTAAGTATTTTAAATATTTATATGGTATGGTTTAGATATATTTATCAGGTACCTAGTCTAATGGAAAAAAGAACTTAAAAATTCATAATTTCCTCAAGTATCCAGGCAAGAGACTAATTTATGCATACAAGGGAAATCAAATAGAGTTTGACACAAAAACCATTAACTAATAAAAACATTCTTCTGGTTGCCAAGTTGCCTAAAAATCTCTCAGGAAGAGTCAGAAAGAGGGCGCCTGTGTGAGCCGTGGAGCCTTTAATTGTATCAGCTCACAGCATATTTATTCTTGCAGGTTTTTTGCCTCAGTTTTTTTCCTCCTCATCATTTTATGTGGTTCTTCAGGTTAACATACAGTTCATGTGTGATTTAAGCCCTGTTGTGGAGATAATGTCCTTTGTTTCCTCATTGACTTTTTCCTATGATGCTAATTGCTATAGCAACGGAGTGCTTCACATGGCTTTATTTTCATAACATCTCAAAGAGATTAATAGGTAGCATTACTGTACTTTACAGATTAACAATAGAAAGTTTGAGGTAAAAATGGAAGTAAGTTTATTCATTTATTGAGGGAAAATGCCATTTAAATCAAATTAAATTGTCCATTGACAGGTTTTGCTTTTTCCTGGAACCCTTTCCGGGATGTGTGACTGTGTCACTCCCAAAGTGTGATGCTTTTGTTTTTTCCTCCAGAAAAGTAAAATGAAAATGTTTTCCTTCCACCTGCTTGAATTTAAGAGGAACACATTTGGGTTTTTTTGTACTGGCTCCACAGATTTCATTTGAAATCTCTTAAAAAGAGGTAAACTCGCTCAGTGGAATAGTGTCCTTGACGGGTTGTGTCTCCTAATAAGTATTCTCTGTACAGGGGTTACATAATGCTACATGCTGTGGCAAATGGAATCAGGATTGGGAGCCTGGGTTTCTAAAAAGCAAAGAAAATGCATGGATTAATTGTGGGGTTTTTTATACCTGTGGACATGCCATAGCCAGGACAAAAATGTGAGTTTCCATGCAGGACTGGTGCCAGGTACGCAGAAGGTGGCAGAGAGCAGCTGCCAACTGCCCTGTGCAGGGTGGCTGAGGCTGTCAGGAGAGCTGGGATGCTTTGTCAGAAACTTTCATAGGCATTTCTGGGCAGAAAAATTAAAAAAGGAGAGTCTCAATGCCTCTCAGCTCCTGAGCACAGAAACTTTTGCTTTAATCTTTCTGCTTTTTCTTTGGATGCTGCTTTGCACCTCTCACTTTCTCCTGAGCTTGCCTTTCTCCACATTCCTGGTTCTCCCCAGGCTTCACGGTGCTTCTTGTACCATGTTTTATTTATACAGTGCTCTTCCTACTGCCTTGCTGAACACCAGTGCCTGCTTTGCTCCTTCATGCTCTCATTAATCAGGCAGTCCCAGTTTTCCCTTTCTGCTCCCCCTCCATGCTTTTTTTCTCAGGGTCTTGCCACCCTCCAAACCACCTGTTTTGCCCTCCTGGTTTTCTTTGCCTTTTCCTGGTCTAGCTCCTGGTCCTCATCTGCTCCCTACCTCCCCGAAACCCTGCAGAAGATGTTGATCCCCATCTAGTCCACATCTGAATCAGATGTCTTCTTACATGGTACTTGGATGGTGTCAGTGCCTTTGGTGCTTGGATAGTCTCCGTGCTTTCTGTTTTGGCTGATGCTCAGCCTGAAGCATCCCAGAGCCATGGAAGTATGGCTCCAGGCAGAAGAGAGCAGATCCAGCACATGGTGGCACCACCAGTCGCTGTGAGGAGACCTTTCTGGGGCTGGAGGGGCTGTGAATGTCGATAAGGCTGCTCATGGATGAGCAAGACGTGTAAAACAGGATCCTTCAGCAAGCCTGGGGAGAATGGCGGGGTCAGAGGGGTAGTGGGGAGGGAGCGAGGGTGCCAGGCAGGGGGCTGAGGCAGGAGACTGCCCTGTTCCTCTGGGATGGCCTTGTAGACAGCCCTGTTATTGCCGGCTCCTCTCCGGGGTTTGCTTTTCCCGTCCTCTCTGAGGAACACGGAGTTAACGCAGAGGGTGGCAGCTGGACATGGCCAAAGGCCTTGGCACGCCTGTGTGACCCGGCCACTGGCACCTGCCTCCTTCACTCTCCCTGACCCGACACCCTCCATGCAGGGGCTGCCTCCTCTCCCAGGCAGAAAGGCGGCGTGAGGCGGGGGCTGTTTTGACCCTGCTCTTGTTTTTTTTGTGCACAGTGGCATGATCCGGCAAGGATTTTGCAGGGAGGAGGGAAGGATGCTCTGGCCCTTCACAAAATCCCTTTGCACAAGCTGCTACTGGAGGGAAGCCACCCTCCAACTGGGAGAGATTTTTCTATGTGGGAGATTATTTGAAGCAATTCGTGCAAGCAGGAGTGGTCAGAGCAGTCTTCCAGCTGAGCTGCTGCCTAACCCTCATTTCAAGGTTGTCTGAGGAGGGCTGAAGAAATGGGGAACAGGTACAGAAACTGAGAACAAAGCACACTGAAACTGGAAAGGCTGTACCATAACGAGAAAAAACACCATCTATGTGGCAAAGAAACTGTAGTCTCTACTTACTGCTGGATTTATCTGTACTGTAGTTTTGAAAACTCTTGATCTGTACAGGTAGTACAGCTGAGTTAGGTTTAAGAAAACAAAGACCTTGCCCAAAGGTATTCTCCATCCCAGCAAATGAACTGAAAATATAAAACATATGGGGCAATCTTAATTTTATCGATTGTTAAGAAAAAAAACCCCCGAAGCTTTTACTGTGTATTTTGAAGAGTTTCAAGGACAACAAAAATAACTGGCATGATTTAGCCATGTGGTGGTTTCACTGGGCTAGCACTTGGCCAGCAGCCAACACAGCCGTTTGCTCACTCCCCACCACCCCCAGAGGACAGGGAAGAGAATTGGGGGGCAAGGATAAGGAGGCTTGTAGGTTGAGATAAGAACAATTTAATAATTGAAATAAAATAAAATAAAAATGGTAATAATAATAATAGTAATAAAATATGCAAATGAATGATACACAGTGGAATTGCTTATCACCCACCAACCAAGCCTGGCCCATTCTCAGATAACGATTCCTGAGAAGTGACAATCCCGAAACCAAACCCACAGTCCTGGAAGAGCAAGAGCCCAGGCGAAAGCCAGAGAGAGCAAGAGAGGGAGAGGCACTCATTAATGTACTGAACATGATGTGATATGATATGGACTATCTCACTGGCATATTCAAATGCCAATTTAGCTTATTAATTTAAGTATTCCTCACCCCTCCCAGATCTTGCACTTGTAGATTATACTAAACACAAAGTCCTTCAACTTCCAGTAACAAATGAAAATATTGGTATGTTATCAATGTTCTTCTCATAACAAATCACATACTGAAACAAAAATACAGCACTATTCTAGCTACTAAAAGGAAACCTAGATCTGTCTCAGCTAAAAACCAGAACAAGCTGTATCCGAAGAGCTGATGCAATCCATATCAGTAGGGAATTGCTTAACACATCTGGGCAGGGTTCCTGCTGCTGGCGTCTGCTGGACGTCTTTGCACTGTAATAGACGATATGTGGGTGTTTGCAGGCCCCTGCTCTACATTCTTCTCTTTGAGCCTGTAATTTCTATTTCCCCTGTTTGCTGATGGTCACCAGCTGGGCCCTGACTGTGGGGCTGTGCTGTCCCTATAAAAGAGCATGCACATTTGAGCCCATGATGCCTCAGACCCCCAGAAAGTACAGGTAGAAATGGTGGAGGCCTTTCTGATAGCTTCAGTTGGTGCATTTTGCTATTATTGGTATTTATTTTGGGCTGACAGCCTCCCAAAAGAGGATTTAAGTCTCCTTGCCCTGAGTTTCCCCAACAAAATAATAATGAGCATTGAAAATAAAAGTGCCTGTGTCATACCCTCTGCAGAGAGAAGCAGGAGGTGAAGACAGCAGGTGCCTTGAACACTGCTGCAATGATGGGCATTGCAGTAAGCAGAGGTCCCAGGAAGCCTATAAGCTTATAAAAACCTCTTTCAGCTAAAATAAATCACTGCAGCTTTCCTCTCACAGCTGACCAGAGATTTACTCAGTTTACACTCAGTTTAGGATGCTCCCAAAGTGCTTATAGCCTCTGCTGAACTATTCCGTACGAATAATCCCGGCTCCCGCTAACTGCCCATACGGTCCAAAAACAATTATAGCTTTTTACTTTCAAATATCACTGTTGCTGAGGGGAAATCCCCACTGTTTCCTCTTCAGCTTTCTCTTTGCTGTTTTCCCCCTTGCTGGTGAGGAATTAGGCTCCACCATAGCCGACTTTGCTGTCTCACTCCCTGCAGCCAGGTGCCAAGTCTTACACCCTGACGCAGCAGATTTTTCCCCCTTCCCTCCATTTCTTCTCGCTGCTGCTCCCTCAAAGCCCTGGAGCTGCCTTTTCTGCCCAGTGCAGGGAGGTGATAAGGCTTTGACCTTTTGCTGGGGGCTGGCTTGCTGTGGCGGGTCTGAAGGGCGCAGCGAGGTGGAGGAGCAGGCAAGGGGCCAAGGGGCCAGCCGAAAGCTCCTGGGTGAATGACACCTGGTGCACCTTGTTGCCCTCCAAGTTTTGAGCTGGCAGTATGTCCTGCCAGGTCTGGCCCTGTGGTTGGGCTGGATGCAGTCATGCTGGGAATCTTGAGCCTTTTAAAAATTTTTTATTTTTATTTAAATTTTATTTGTACTTTTAGATTTTTATTCTATTTATTTAACCCTGTGATTTAAAACAGTTTTGTAGGAACAGAGTTGTAAGATTTTCTTTAGTTTTTAAACAGTGTGGGCTTTCTTTTTCAGAGATGAATTATTTGTTGTCAAAATATGTACATAACCTTGAGATCCCAAAAGCCTGGTTTAGGATCTGTGAGTGGGCTGCACATGATTCTCTTGCAAACTATCGCTTTAAAGCACTTCTTTCTTCTGCTGGATCTTAATGAATCTTACTGAGACTTGGTGTGAGCCAATTCAGCGTTTACTAATATTCTGCATTGGTAAAACAATACAAAACTAACTTTTTTTTTTTTTTTTTTTGTGGGCAGAAGGAAATAAATATAAAAAATATGTGTGCATACATACCAGTTTTTATTCAGAAGTGGAAGTGGTGGTAGCTAACACTGACAAAATACAAGTGTATTTTTGACTCCTGTTAGGCTTTTTCATGAACCTAAAGCACCGCTGCAGGATTCTAGTGGTTGTTGATTTTGAAAAATGCAATGAATTTATGATCAGGTGGAAATTGCTATGAATTTTAATGGATATGAGCTATTAAGACAGTGAATAAAAACTGAAAGACCTGGCTTTTCTCTTGCCTGCTTGAAATATGCCATTTTATTATTGTTGTTGTCATTCTTGCTGCCAGTCTGAGATGCTGACGCTAAATTTCAATGTTTTTAACGAGTCTCCTGGAAAAAGAAAATTAAAAGAGTCCTGCATTAGAATCCTGCATTAGCACGGACAACTCCCATTCCACTCTAATTGGTACATTATAATTTTCCCTTTTCTTATTTTCCTTCTGGTTTTCAAAACTACTTTTTAGTTTCTCCAAATCACTTTGTAAATTTACATTGTGGCTTAGTTGGTCTATTTTTCTACTTCAAAAAAGTCAAGTCAAGTTGGCTTGGCAGAGCAAATTAATTTCCTTCAAATGAGATGGGTTTTACGGAAGTCTTAGTTCCCAAGTTCCACAGTCCCCTAACTGCTGAGCTGCATTTATTTACACAGATGCAAAGCTGTCCAGCTGGCAGAATTGTTACTTGCAAAGGCATGGGTAGGGAAGAGAGTTTTTTTCCTGCTGTGTTACCTGTATATCCAGAGCCAAATCCAAATCTTTGAGTGAGGTGCCTGCAGGGGAAGCCCAAGGACGCACTGATGGAAGGGATCTTACCTCTGCTTTTTCTTTCAGGGTTCATGCCCATGCTCACGCTCTGCCACAATCGCCTTGGTCTTCCCTGAATTAAGTTTTTAACTCCAGCTGTCCGTCTCAGCTGAACTTCAAAAAACCCAGGAAAGCACATCATCTGGAGACAGGGAGCAAGGGTGCAGAACCAAGTGATTTGGGAGCACCGGTGCAATTCCAGCTGATGCCATTGCAGAGGCTGAAGATATCAGATTCATCTTGTTTCTTTTTTTTGTTTGTTTTAAATTTACACTGTATCCCGCTGGCATCAGCAGAGAAGCCTGAGCTGGAGATCATCACCTAGACAAGCTTGTCCTTTCTGTTTCATCAGCTTTCGTCATCTGTTCAAAAAGTTTTATACTCTCCGAGGGTATAAAAGTCTTCAAGCGTAAAGACTTTTGACTTCACAGGTTTTTTCACTGAAATCCTTGTACCTATCTCTGATTGGCTTGAGAATTCTTATGCAGACACAGAACCGGATTGTGAAATGTCTGTGAGTGAGTATTTCAACTGGTTAAGTTTCCCTGCCCAGTGCTGGACAGCAAAATATCTGTATCTATTTAAAAGCCAACTATTCTAAGCACTAGTTTGAAGCTTATATAGCTTATTGCAAAACCTCATCAACTTTCTGATAATTATCTGTGTACTGGAACAACCCCTCTATTAAAAAAATAAAAATCAAAGAGCAGATCAGGTTGATTGGTGTTCTCAATTGTATTTGTTTCTGTCTGTAAGTGTTGAGGGACAGAAGGACAGAGGTGTGTGAAGTTCTTCCCAGGCCGTACTTGGCTATTTTTCCCTGCTGGTCTGCGTGGCTCTCCCTTTTGGCTGTGCTCAGAGGCTGAACTCTTACGCAGAAATGGGGAAAAATCTCAGAGAGTGCAGGTCCCTCAAAACAGTAGCTTGTCCTTCATAGAAGAAAGAGCCTGTAACAGGTAATGATTTATGTGTCTCTAAGCGAAAGGAAAACTACTTGAAAATTAATGTCTTTATATGCAATGGAATTTCAAGCTACTAAGTAAAAAGAAACACACATAATACATGGATGGAGTCATCAAGTTAATCTTTTCACCTGGGCTTTTGGAAGATGCTACCCAAGAAAAAATTAGTAGCATAAAAACTTATGCCACACTTAACTTTGCAAGCAGAGTGACTGCATAATTAACCATGCCAGCTGGGGATGAGGACGCATTAGAACGTCAGGTGAGGGAAGTGGAGTTAAAATAGCACAGAAATAAGAACTGTGGGGCAGAAGCAATGCTGTGAGTGGAAAAATGACTGTCTAGAAACTGCCATCTCTGCACCCACAAGAATATCAGTTGTACTTTAAATTCAAGCCGTAGCAGGCTTCAGACCCTGTACTACTTTGGAAGTGACAGAACATCTCTAAAAACTTACCAAAGCAAGCAAGAAGGTAGAACATTTATTAAATACTGACAACTTGTTTTATACCATCTCTTTTTGGCCACAAACCTGTGTTCCTAAGTTAGGCGTTTGGCCCGCCTTGAGTATCTCAATAGGTGTCAGAGACAGAGGGACTCCTGCTTGGCATCTCTGAAAGTGGTAAAGCATCCCTACTTGTTCATAACAATTCCTGAGATCAACACTGGGGGCCTTACTGTAATTTTTCACGCAGACAACTGCCATCTCCTGCTGCCCTCAGTGCTTCCCAGGTTACTCACAGCTTTTCTGCTTTGCGCAGGCAGTAAAATTCTCTCTCAAGTGGCTTGTGTCAGTTTAATAATCTTTCCTGAAAAGCACTGTGCTCAGAGCTCCTCTCTGCTAATTCCCAAGTGGAAGCACCTCCGGCTGAAATTTTGGCTGCTCAGGAACTGAGCGGAGCTGTGGGGCTGGTTTTCGATTTTGCACTTTTGCAAACTGTCTCTTTTTGTCTCCCTGTGGCCACATTTAGCTCCTCCCAGCTTTTTCCTGTTTTCTGGTGTGGTAGAACAGGATCTGCTGCTCCATAACCAGTCACTCCCGTATCTGTTCTAGCATCCTCTCTGGACAGTGGGAAGTCCTGGTCCATCAGTGAAAGGTCTGAGAAATGTTGGAGCAAGGTAGTTAAAAAAAAATTTCCTCTGAGGGGAAAAAGTTTGCTCTCACCCACCATCAAAGACTGCTTTATGTCCTGCAGCCTACACTGGAAGATAAGCTCCATTAAAATAAAATCATAGTTTTATTTTTAGCACTTAACATGTTATTTTTTTTCTCCGTGCACATTTCCATTCCCTCTTAATTCATGGAACTCCTGGCCTCGGTTGCCTCTGGTGGGAAGGAACTGCACTAGGCGGTCTTATGCTGTGGGAAAGCATTGCTTTTTACCCTTTTCCCCTTCATTTTAAGCAGATTCCCTCCTGCTTGTGTATGATGAGAAATGATGAACAGGACTCACTTCCTTTGGTGCCATTCATTATTTTGAACACCTTTATCTTTTCCCTTCTCTGAAGTCAACAGGTTTGACTTTACTGTTCATCTAGAAGCTTTTCATGCCTCTAATTATTTTCATTGTAATTTCTGAACTCATTTCGTTTCTGCTTTGTCGTTTTCAAGGTCCCCAGAACTGATCACGATGCACTAAGTTGGGGTAATAAAAAATATTTTCAGGATTGCTTCTCTGTTCCATTCTTTTTCCTTCCTAACTATTCCTTTATTTGATCACTGCAAGACATCTCCGACAAAATGCCTACAGTGACACCCAAGTGTTTTTCTGACTCTTGGCAGTTAAATTTAGAAACCAAAAGATGTAGTTCATATTCTTCCTCTCAGAAAGCACCATCTTCTGTTTGAAAATGCTGCATGCATCTGTGATGGCATCTTGCTTTGCTGGTATCTCATTCAAGCTCCTCTCTTGGTTTACTTGAAAGTTTTTGCCTTTCACCATTTTCACAATCCTGTTTCTTTACATTCTTAGCAAAAAAATCTTTTGTCACTTGACTGCCCAGGACTATTTTGTATCTGCATTTCATGCCTTTCCATTCTCAGAACCTGAGTTTTTCTGTACTTGTTACAGATAACCTGCATTATCTTGTACTTTTTAGTATTGTCCATTTTTAAAATACTTTAAATTCAGGTCAGGTCAAGGCATTACCATGATTTATCAGTGGGTCTGAAAATCTTTGGCTTGACTAGTCTGTACGTATGGCAAAATCACTTCTTCAACTAGGATAAATTACTAAGGTTCACTCAAAAGCACAGATGCTGATCAGCTCATAAATCATACAGTCTACAGAAGGTCATGGTGCAGCAAATAATAATAATTGATTGGTAATTTGCGGGCTTTTCTTTTTCATTAGACATAGTGACCTACAAACAAGGAGAACAGCGTAGCTGTGTATTTCGTGATTACATCAGCCACCACAAGGGCAAGCTGACCGATCAGAAAAGACGATTCCAAACTTTCTTAAAAATAAAAATGCTTATCAGGGAATTGTTGAAGCAATTTTCATGACCAAAAAATAGTAACAAATTAAAAAAAAATCATGTATTTTTAAAACATTTGAAAAAACCCAGTTTTTTCTCTCTGAATTGCTGGCTTCTAGCTTGGGGACTCTGTTTCCAGGGCAACAGTTGATAACATAACAAACACTGAAGGAAGTACACGAGAGAATTCCCTCTTCTATTTTAGGTGAGAATTATGTTGCTCCATTATTGCTAAGGAAATGAGGAGTGTTTTGCACTGAAAAGTATCTATCAAGCATCTCTGCGTGAAGTACGTGGAACCTTTGCAGTATGTTTGTTACCTGATGTTTGCCAAGAGATGGAGCTGCAGAATCAGACACCTACTAAGTCTGACCCTCGTAAATCAGGAACGATATAATAAAACCTTTGGCACCAAAAGCCTGTAGCCTCTCATACTGATGCATGCTACTCCTCCCCGCTGTGACAACGGGCTTGCGTTGGGCACTTAGCCAACTCTGTCCAATCTATTCCAATTTATTTCATTAAGCCAAGAAACAAGCTATATTAATCTTGGTGGATCCTGGCCTCTGCTCAGATAATGCTATAGAAAATGCTCAATAGTCTCACAGTTGAGCAGTAACATGATGAAAACAGCTGTCCTCTTGAACTTGCTTTACAACCTCCCTTCCTGACGTACACCCCTGTACATGGATCTTACTCAACAGGTAATTCTCAGGGGCTACCTTCACAATTTAGGCATTGCTCAAAACCTCGTCTCAGTTTCTAGGCATCTACAGTGTGAGACAGAAGATAGCAAAGGGATTCCCAAACTGCTGGGGACCCAAGTTTGTCAGTCTGTGAAGTGTCCTGCCCTGTATGGATTTACAGGCTTAGCTCTGGAAGCCATAAACCTGTAATAGTACAGAGCGAAGCCAAGTGTTTTTGGAGCAGACCTCGGGTTCAACTCCAGGTTAATGCAGTGATCTGGCATCTGTGAGCCAGCTCCCATCCACACGATGCTCCCATCCTTCCCATCCCAGCACCCTGGCAGGTGGAACGGGTCCAGGTTTTTCTGTACCTGCCCGAAACAACCTGGGATTACCTGGAGCTACTTTGGGATTAGGTACAAGCACAAAGAGCTTGCTGAGCTAATGGGGCTCCCACTCCTATCCCAGCCCCAGGGAGATTCCCAGAATAGACCACAGTTCCTGCAAACCAGTCACTGCAGCCTCTGGATCAGTTCTCATGCAAAAAAGACCCAAGGAAGGGCAAGAACGGACTTACCCAAGTACACTCTTGCACCCGTGAGCAGTTGGGGCATTTGCTGCATTCAAAATCCTCATGTTTACTGATTTTTTTTTTTTTTTTTTTTTTGTAGGGAACTAATAGGGGATCATGGGATAAATTCTCCCTCAGTTGTGCTCCTGGATGAGGGAGAAATGGAGAGAGGAGGTGAGTCTGCCTCTGCCTTTGGCTTGCAGTGTGCACCTTGGGTCTGTGCAAACCAGTTTTGAACACTTAGTCCAACAAAGATTTCACTCTTCATGTTAAGTGGTATGTCAGTAAAAGAGACATTCAAAACTAAATAGACTAGAAGAAAGACTACTTGTCTATTTGCTAAATGGGATTGACAAAAGTCCTTTTTCCTCCCTGTTTTTTCCATGGGAAAAGGCTGACCTGGGTTATATGCATAACCCCAGCAGAAATATCTTGGCTGGGAATACTGACTGGAGTGAGGGGTTCAAATACTTTTGGGGATAAGGATCAGGCAGTGTGTGTTTAGTTGGTATTTCCTTTTGGATGTTGGGGGCAACTCTTCGCTTGCTAATTTCTGAAATTTCTGTTCTTCCCTAACTTTGGACTATGATTGGCCCCAGCTGACAGATAGCTTGAAAATTTAGCATGGCAACCACAGGCTCTTTGGAGTTTTAGACTACACAGAGCTTGTTGAAATATTTTTTAATCTGACCTCCCAGTGAAAACCTGTTTGTCAATCAGTTTGTCATTTGGTGGTTGAGTAGGGAAGGAAATCCAAAATTAGTACTGGAGAGAAATGGACTATTATCCATGCTTGTAGGTGGCAGGTCAAACAATGTGCCTTTTGGCCATGTATAGATCCAAAATAACATAACACACATTGTCCCTTGCAGTGGTGTCAAAAGAAAGAAGAGAAGAATTTGAGTTTTTTAAGAGAGAAAAAAAAATCTGTCATCTGATGAACCTGACTTCAGATAATAACTTCTTGAAATACCTGTTGATTTTTTAGTGAGGTAAATAAATTAGGATTTTTTAAGCCAAAATAACCCACTTAGACTTAAGGTCTTCTGACCCATAGAACTACAGGTTTATACACCCCACTGGAGCAGTGACTCACAGTTTTCATAGCCGTGTCCCTGAGCCCAACAAGTCACCATGGAGCCCAAACTGGACCGGTGGGTCTACCAACTTGGGCACTGGGCTATAGTTCAGGTATAATACACTTGTTCTTCACCTCTGAAGCCCACATCACTGGTTAGAAACTATTGCTCTAGGAAAGCCCTTGTAACTCACTGAACCCCTGTGCTTCAGCCACTCTGCATCAGTAAGTGGAAACATCAGTAATGAATAAACATAATAATATGTTTTGTCATAGCTGGAAGATGTTCTGCTTTATACAGGTAGGTGATAATTTCTTACCATCCCTGGTAAGTGCATCTGAGTTTTCAGGGAGTAGGTCCATGCACTGGAGAGCAGACAAACCACATATGTGTGAGCTGAGCTGTGTTTGAATTAAGCAATTGAGAGCAATATTTTTGCACTGCACAGGTAGTTGATATTCTAAATGATGTAATTAGGTGCACATACTTTGTTTAGTAAGGAGACAATGGCTCTGTTAAAATGCTATAATTAAGTAACTGGCTTTTGTTGGAGCAGCTCTATTTTCTACTTAGTAAAACAGCTTTCCCCCAGTACAAAACTTGTCCCAGCGCCCAGTTGTCCTCTGAGGCCATGTTAGAAATTGCAAAAGCCCTGCTTCACCTTAACCAGGAGCTGGACATGTCTGGTGGTTGAAACATGCCAGCTTTCAACAGAAGAGGCAGGCTTTGGTGGTTACTTCTGGAGTTAATTCTTGAGACCAGAAAAAACCTTCAACCACTATCTAAGTAACAACTTTTCTCACTCTCTAGCTGAAGTGCTACATTAAGCTGATGATAAATACTTAAAAAGTGTATCAGGTCAAGCAGACATCCCATGGACATTCAAGTTTTTCTCCTCTGGTCAGCCATGGGGTAATGCAACTCAGACTTAAGGAATCTTAGAAGTCATCCAGTGCTGGGGCTATTTGAGCCCCTGCTCCTTCCTGTGCTTACCTGTTTGTGGAACAATGATTCAGTGTCAGTTTCAATGGGATTATAAAGAGATAACTATACACCACATTACTTGAAAAATATTTTTTCTGTGTACTGTTGACTGATGTCGATGTCATACATAAGACTGAAGAGTGGGAAAAGAAAAATGTAGCAGAGTGACTGGACAATGGATGGCAATGGTCCATGTGCTTCTCTTCAACTGACCAGGCATTGTCCAGTGAAGTATATTTCTAATAAGAAAATGGTTATTTGAACCTGGAGTGTTTCAGGGACACATCTCAGGGTTGATGATTGTTCAGCATCCACAGGCAGGGGTCTCCCACTCATAGCAAGGCTTACAAGCAGGATGCCTGCAAGGCTCTCTGGCTGTGGCTAAGGGGAAAAAAAACAACCAAACAAACAATACTAGCTGGTTTCATGGTTACTTAGCACTGACTAGCAGAGGTGAAATGACTGATGTTAGGAGAATATTTTTTACCAGACATGACAGCTGCCGGTGTCCCAGCTTATGACAGCTGTCCCTTGGAGGAGGGATATGGGAAATACCTGAACATCTGGGGTTGATAGTAGTAGGGCAGATTGACCAAGATCATGCCTACCTGATGACTGTCAGAGTATTTAGTTTAAAAGCTCTTTCTCTTTAAAAACACTTCTTTACTTCTTTTTCATTCCAGGTATGTGATTACAGTGGGGATTGTAGCCTACATTGCAAAAAATCAGTTATCATTGGCTCGTATTTAAGACATCAGAAAATCCTGCTAACTAAGCAAAAAAATGACTAAGACCTGTGTAGGCATGGAGACCTAATTCCTGCCTCATCTTTTTGGAGGTTTCTTCAGGACAACATGAATACCGTTTTCTAGGGTAATATGGGTAACAGCAGTTTGCCCTTTGAGTGGCTTGTGATGAACATAACAGCTCTTGGAAAATTTGAGTTCAGCTCCATTGTTCCCATGTGTTGGGGTGAGCAGTTCGAAAGACCTACAGGGATGGCCTTTGCTCTTAGACCTTTTTCTCTGAACGTTGTTGCCATCATTACTGTGAGGTTTAAGACTGATCATAGTATACAGGCTCCAGTTCAGGGGTCTGTTCGTACACCAGGGTGGGGTGGGTTGGGTTATACATGTCCCGCTGTTGTTAACACCAGGTCCTGGAAAAGAAGCATAAAGCCCTTCAGCTTCTGGAGCTGTCATTTGTGGTACTTTTCACAAGCAGCACATTAATTTGGAAAAATAATTTTTTAAAAAAGCCGATGTCTTTCTTCTGTGCTCATGGCTCAAGCTGTTCCCTCCGAGCCTCCCGCTCTGTGTTGATATAGCAACAGGCTGCCAGATTTTACATCAAGAGCAGCACCGCAGCTCTTCATTCTAACAATTTATGGTTGTTAATTCAAGATATCTGGAGAACTTACTTCACTGCTTCCCTTACCTCTCCAGACCTTCAAGGTCAATCTATTTTTCTTCCTACAAAGCTGTCAAGTTACTTCCTTTCCTATTGCATTCCCCCCTGGAGCACTCCGTCCAGTCCAACATACACCTCTATGGAGAGGTATAGGCAGTGCCTGGCTATTTTGGGTATCTATGTTAGCCATGCCAGGCGCCTGCAATTCCTGGACCATTAAGCTGTTGGAAAGCCTAGCTCCAGTGGAAATTTGCCTGGTTTCCCACCAGCTCACAAGCTCAGGCTTCTGATCAATGTCCTGAGACAGCCCTTCCTTTCTAACAGCTTTTGAGTTTTATACTCCCATAACATGAGACAAGAGGTCCAAGGCTCCCTGGCACAGAGACGGTGCAGGAGGTGCCTGTTAGCTGGGCATCTGAGCTACGTTTGTGCTCGTAACGATTGGGGCATAGGTTTGAGCACTGCCCTGTGGTTTCCCACACTGCTTGACTGGGTTAGCCCAGTTGCTGGCACGGTTTTGACCAGTACTGACTACCAGCTGCAGACACTGGGTGCTGTGAGGAGAGTGGCATATGCCAGGCAGGCTGGATACAGCCACGCTGCTTTAGGGAGGAGAGGGGTTTGCCCCACAGAGGAGAGCTGGACTCTGCCATTTGGCCTCAGTGTCAGAGCAGAGCCCCTGGCCTGTCCTATTTTACTAGTGCATACAAACTCATAGGTGACCACTAAGAGATCCATGGCAGGCTGTTGCCGTGGCAAACAAGGCTGTGCAAGGCAGTCCTGTTCAGATGGCTCGGGTCTGGCTGCCTCTACGGCAGGCTGGAGACAACCCCGTGGCACAGCTCCGGCTCTGTGACTGTTGTTGTTGCTGCTATTACTGTTATTGCTATTGTGATGATGATGATGATGATGAAGATGTGTGACTTTTTGAGCTCCCAGCCTCCAAAATGGTCTGAAGGCTCTGCTCCCACCTACGGCACCAATGCTTTAATGGCAGGAAATTGAGGATGCAAGCTTCATGGCCAGGGCTCTGGCATCAAAGCCTACAGGAACACATGGAGGTCAAGGGCAGGCTGGGGCCATGCTGGAGGGTGGCAGCGGGTGGAGAGATGCAAAGCTGGTGTGGCCACTTCTGTGCTGCCTGGCAGGAGATGCTCCTGGAGCACGCTGTTTGCCCAAAGCCAGGCACAAACTGACATTTATCAGTGTGGAAGGTCACCAGCGGCCAGGGCTGAACTGGACAACTGAGTTATTTGAGAGCAGATGTACCTTCGGGGTTTAAACTACCAGTCATGAAGCCCTAGTTCTGCAACTGCTTATGTCCTCAGGGCCTTCAGCGCTGCTGCTCAGGGGTGCATCCCTGTGCTGCCTGTCCCCAGGAGTCCTCCCCAGTGTGCTGGAGACTTCCTTGAAGACTGACAACTGCCCTGACCTGCCTTCCAGTTGCTCCTCAGGAGTCATGGGGCTGTGAATATCAGTAAACAGGGACAGCAGCAAGCAGGTATTTCTCAGTTTCCTCCTCAAGACTGATGCATGTTGTGTATCTGAGTATTGTCTCTTGTGGGATGTCCAGAATGGCACAGCTGCACCCCTAGTTTGCAGATCCAGTTACCGGCGGTATTTGTGAGAGCTCACAGTGGGTCCTTGCTGCTCAAATGCATCCATTTTATTACGCCAATTAACTAAATATATTTTTAAAAGATCTTAAAAGATTTTTTAAAGAGACATTATCTTATTTTGTGATTCATAAAAATAAAATTTATTGAAAAACACAGTAAAACCATCCATCCAGTCATTAAAAGAGACATACTAGTTGCACTAGTTGCAAAACTGGTAGCAAGTCTTGGAGCTTGCAGTGAGTTATATAGCCAAACAGGAACAAACATACCAAGCTAACTCCTGTTACTGGACTGCAGGTTGAAAAAGGGAAAAAGAGGTGACATATTTTGGTTATATGCTACTCAAAGTTGACCTTTATTCCCATCACAGTAGGTAAGATCTGTACTACTCTCTTTCCAGTCTTGGATCGATAGACAGTGTTACACAAGCGTGCCATCTTACACTCATTTTGAACTTCATGGGATTTCCTGAAGGAAAACTTACCCTCATTTGTTCCACTTTTTAAAAATGCTTTATTCTGCATTTATTTTATGGCATTGCACTGAGCAAATATAATTCAATTCCTTCTCACTGTTTTGCTATAATAGATTGTTATTGAAGTATAAACCACCTTTCTACTCTCAGTGAATGGTTAACAGTTTTAAAAAAGGATTTATCCTAGAAATAGCTATGGTCAAAGACACAGGAATTGCTTTACTTAAGATGAAGTAGTTGCCTCATCCACCAGAAGCATGATATAATTAGTAGATTGTATTTTTCATCTCTAACAATGATAGTGAACTCAAAATGTAATCTTCCTGCATTTTGATTTTTTCTATTTTATTATAGAAGATATTATCACTCACTACTAATAAGAGGCAAGCTCTTACCATGCATATTTCTAGTTATTGTGAGTTTATATTTTATTAATGGCATGTGAAAGAAGTTTTAAAAGATGCTATTTTTTAAGAATATCTGCCAGTTATTTTTCACTCCTGTCCCAGCTGTGTTAAAGATATGTATTAATCATACCTAGCTATGATTCTTGAGATACCTCCAGAGTTGGAAAACCATAAGAACATCCAGACATATCATATATGTCTGTGCTTGGACAACTGAGTGGGAGTGGAGGAAGAGAAAGGATAACAACCCCATGTTGTTTCATTACATACAGACAGCCACAACTCACGCTTATACATATGCTTTTGCCTCTAGCTTGGTAGTCCTGTTCCCCATGCAGCTCCATGTTAATCTGCATCATATATTATGAAACCTGTTGAACAGTATATATACTGTTACAACAGGAATGTTTCTCCACCTAAGTACCATCTCCTCATGAGAGGTGGAAGTTGGATCCACTGGTTGAACTGCTTGGAGGCAGCAGAAACAAGAGGCAGAAACGTGATCACAGGGAAATGCTTAATGCTTCTGTTTCTTTCTGGTCCTTTGGTGAAACAATGCAATCCACCTGGCCTAAGGAAAACAAGAGCCTCCCTACTCATCAACTTCAAAGCGAATGACCCTTAATGAGGCCCTAAAATCTGACACCATAAGCTTACTCCCTTCCCTTCCCTTCCCTTCCCTTCCCTTCCCTTCCCTTCCCTTCCCTTCCCTTCCCTTCCCTTCCCTTCCCTTCCCTTCCCTTCCCTTCCCTTCCCTCTGCCCTGCCCTTCCCTTCCCTTCCCTTCCCTTCCCTTCCCTTCCCTTCCCTTCCCTTCCCTTCCCTTCCCTGGTAAAGAGGTTATCAGGTCTCAGATGCTGATACCAACGTAGCTCCTTGTGCCTGCTGTTTCTTCTCAAGTTAGGTCAAGAAGAAAATGGAGTGTTTACCAACTCCTTCTGTGCCTATTGGCCCCATCGTTTAAGGGGAAGAAAGCAGCTTGCATATCAACAGCAGAAGCACTTCACTTTGAAGAAGAGAAGAAAGCCGTCCCAGCTGGGCTGTTCCCTTATGAAAGGAAGCGGCAGAAGAGAGGAGAGGGAGAAAATGAACTCCTTAGTGGAAAAGCCTGGCTTGATTCTGTGCCTTGCCATTACCTATCTCATTTCCCTTTATCCAGTCTGCTCAGACAGGGTTAACATTTCTAACAGCAGTTGTTGCAGAGGGAGTAAGTCACTGTATGACTTCAGCTCATTATCTAACTTCTCCTTTCTGGAAGGATAAAATCCTTGTATTTCTGAAGGCTGTAGTACTGAGTGTAGTACACTGAGAGGCAATGCTGAGGTGCTTGTAGCTGTGAAGACTGCAGAAGCACCATGCCTGTGCTATGTCTGTGCTAGCTGGGAGTGCTGGGAAGCTTCATTTTTGGTACTTTGAAGGCTTGTTTTGTATTATCTATTATGGCAATCTGTCAGAATGCAGCCCCTTGGGAGCAATGAAGATGTCATGGACAGGACTCATGTCTAGCTACTATTAGGGAAAATACTCAAGGGACAAAGTATTCTCAGTATGGTGAACTATGGATAAGGAGACTCAGTGTGAGTACAGATAATGCTCACAAATTTTAAAAAAAGCTTTGAGCTTTCACTTCAACCAGCCAATTTCCTCAGTGCTTATTAGCAGTAGAGTATCTCTGAAATTTAGGGTAGAGAATGAGCCTGTTACAATCCCAGCATATATACTTCTATTCCTAGTTTCTGGACTTCAAACATGATGAAGCAGAACACAAAACAGAACACGACCAAACTGTATTGAAAGTTAGATATAATTGGGATTCTGCAGACAGTGCAGCCACCTCACGTAAATCCTTAGAGGTCTCTCCTTTCACAACGTAGCCTGGAGTGGCTGGCCAGGGTCAGGAGCTGCTAATTACAACAGAGGAGTGGAGAAACATTTAGTCCCTACTTCACACCATATCTCTGAAGTGCAGCATTTTACCCTTCCACTTCACTTTCCTCATGGTATTGTTTTGGGTTTTCTTCTTATCAGAGGAAGCTGTTTATGGATTCTGTTTCTCTCTGGTTCTTTGGTGAAGTTACTCCTGCTCTAAGGAGTGCAGCCTACCATTTCTTATTCTCTGGTCACCAGCTTACAGTGCTCAGTCATTATAAAGCTGCAAGAGTAAAAGGAAACACCAGAATATCTCTTGCTTCAGTGTAAGAAGGAGAGTCAACCCTGCCTAGCTGGTGGGAAGAGCTTGAAAATGCAAAGAAGGTATATATGGTAATGACATAAAGAGCAAAAAAACTCCCCAGGCTGTTTTTTGAACCTCATTTTTAGGTGCTAACTTCAAGATTTTGACTACTTAGCAGTAGTGCTGTCACCAGTGTGCTAAATTTGAATGCACACCCAAACACATGCATTACGTACACAAGTTCTCTGGGGCCCAGTTACTCAGCCTCCTTCTTGGTGCAGGGCTGTTTAGCAATCCTTCTGCTTGCTTTAAATTGCAACTTTTGCCTAGCAGAGGCATGGTGATTGCTTCACATCGTGAGAAGTTAGTCCTACCTGTGCAAAACCATGTATTCACAGGTGCTTTGTTCAGTTGTCCTTTCCTTGTGAGTCCCTGGCAGATTTTCTCCTCTATCAGTGCATGAGTGGGAAAGGGCTTCCTGACACCCTCTGTGGCAGCACCACCTCTGTGGTCTAAAACAAGCCAGGCTGTGACTCTGGCTGTCCCAGCTTTCCCTCAGTGCTGTGAGCTGGGTGTTTACTCTTCTGAGTAAACTGGTGATTCATATGAATGTGCTCAGCTATGTGGGAAGAGTCACAGAAGAGTAATATGAAAATGAATTTTTTTACAAAGAATCTTTTGCAAGGTTTTACTTTGATTTCTTTGGAAATCTTTGATTTCCCTCTCCAAATCACAAACAGAAAACCAGATGGGTTTATTTTTTTTTCCCAGCTAAAAATTATAGTTTCAAGTGTAATTTCAGGTGAAAAGCTCCCTGCCAAGTTAAGAAAATAAAAAAAAAATGAGCTTTTAGCCTGGCCCCTATTTCAGTATTTGTTTCCTTCCCAGTCTCTCTGTTCCCCAGTGTCTCCAAGGTCTTTCTCCTCCATCTCTCTGCCTCTCCCAGTGTCCCTCACTTGCTTACCATCTGCTTCTTCTCAGCTTTGAACATTTCACCCCACTTTGTGGTGTTTGCCTTGTTGCAGACCTTTCTCAGTAGCTTCTCTGAGGATGTTTCTCAGCTTTCTTGAGACTACTCTGGGTCTTTCTTTAACTTGGGTTTTGATAAACAGACCGAGAAGGTAGGTTGTGATCATACCTTCAGGTCACAAGACTTGCAGGCTACAGTGGGCAGAGTCATTCAGAGCTACCTTCCCCAGAAAACTCTCCTTTATATTTATGCTTTGCCTGTATGCTCCACAAGACCAGAGCCTATGCCTCATGGGCAACACCTTACACAATGAAGTGTGGGAAGGAGGTGGACAGCAGCACGGGGATGGAGCATCATTCAAGTTACGTTACCTATATACATATCTGGACAAAGCACATGCCTGCTGGGAAAGGCTGTATTCCTCCAGGGCTGGCAGTGGCACGCTGCTCGAGTCCTCTGCTGGGAGGGATTGCTTGCTTCTTCCTCCTTGGCATCAGGGACCATCTGCCACTCACTTCAGCCCCTGAGGGCCAGGGGATGCGTACATCTTTGGCCAGGGTGCTGAGCGCAAATGTGCTCAGCTGTGGGAGGGAGCTGCAGGGTGGTTATCGCCCATGTGGCACATGCACATGGTCTGCCGTCGCTTCCTCTTCTGCTCCCACGATTTATGGTCTGGCAAATGGCCCCAGCTTCATGCCCTGAGTTTTGTAAGGCATTATTTGATTTTGCAGAGGGAAGTATATAAACTACTTGCTGAGTTATGCACTTGGTAAGGCCTTCTCTTCTCTTTGAACAGTGTATTTATTTTGGACAGCGTTGCCTTGGGCAGGAGGCGCAAGCAGAAGAGGGAAAGAAACACGGTTCCTGGAAATATTTAACAGAGTGATTTTAGCACAGCTCTCAGGGAGGAGAGGCAGAGGCGTGGATGCTCTGGATTGGAAATCCCTGCTGGGGTTGTGATGGGTGAAGCTGAGCCTTGAGGTAGGGGGACCTCTGGAGAGGAAGAGCTGGACAATGGGGGCTCTGTGGTGGGAGCAAGACAACTTGAGCTGAGGGCAAATTCAAGCTTAGCTGCTGGTACTGCGTTTGTTCCTGTTCAGGTGCATTGCATTTTCCTCTTCCTCTGGCTGAAGGTGAGTACTTCTTGCACCATTGTGTTTCTGTGCCAAGAAGGAGCAGAGCTCAGTTTGGTGAGCAGCCCAGTTTTCCCACAGCAGGATGTGCTTAGCCTCAAGCCATAAGCATTTTTCTTTTTCAAAGTTAAGTATTTATTAGCATCAGCTGATACGCTTAAATTACCATAGCTCTTGTTTTATCAATAACACAGGAAAATTAGACCAGAAGAGTGAAACAATACATACCAGGCATACCCCTGGTGCCTAGTGCAGGTGAGATAGAGCTCTTGCAAAATCCCCTGACAGTCAGACGGCTGCTGAGCATAATGAAGGTCCTACATGGTGTTTGGATCCTGCATTTAGGTATTTTAACTACATAATAATATTTTGGAGAAGTGTATCGTTAATGCCTCAAAGAAGCCAAGAAAGTGCACAGTTTGCCACATTGCAGGCCCAGTGTTTCCCTTGAAGTAACACATTGTAATTTTCCTAATGTAAAGCTCTTTTTTTGTGTGTATATGATAATTTTAAAGAGAGTGTAATATTGTGCCATTTGTATGGGACATCAGATATGTGCAGCACTCTGAATGAAGAGACACCCTAGTACCTGGAGTAACGCAGCCCTTGTTGCCAGTTACTGTCAGAAATTCTACCAGGGCATTTTACTTTCAAATAAACCCTATTGTAAGTATAATATAACAAAAGTGAAGGCAGAGGGAACATCAGAGGAGTGCTGAGTGGGAGAGAGATGAAGCACCAAAATGTTTAGTGAGACACAAGTATGGCAGCTCCGGTTGCTCAGCCGCTGTGTGCCACCATCCCTTGCCCCACACACAGGTGTAATTTTTAGCACTTGAAAAAGCAAGAAAAAAAAAAAAAGAGACAATCCTAGTGAATTTTATAAATTACTTGTTGATAGAATCAGACAGGTAATTATTGTATAGGCTTAATTGTGCCTGCCCAGAATGAATGGCATGTGGCTAACGGGCCCTGTGGGCGATGGACAAACCCTGTCTGCCCCTGCTGCTGGGGGAGAGAGGGGGGTGCAGAGGGATGCAGGAGTGCAGCGGTGCAGGGATGCTGGGCACCCCGGGAAGCCGGGTCCTCCTCCTGGGTACTTTCCCAGCAGATGTCACTGTTCACCCACCAAATAAAACCACTCTCAGGCAGTAAAGGGCCCTTGGAAAAAGCCACTGCAGGCTATTACTTAAAAATGAAATACGCCACCTCAGAAGAACATTTCAATTTGGGAATAAGAGTGAGAGCGGTTTATTTTCATAGGGGTGGCAGGGGATGGAAATTTGCTGGAAACCTGGAGGAGAGCGTTACTGCGGGAGCTGTGCCTGCAGCAGCCTCCCAGCCTGCACCGCCGTACCTGGCACACAGCTTTAGGGTGGGTGACAGGGGTGGACGGGCACCTGCGAGGGTGGAGGAGGCAAACTTCAGTGGGTCTCACTAATGTTCCTGCACTGCAGAGTTTAGTAAGATTTAATAATGACTAATTATTTAGTGGTTTAATCACAACATAATTTTGTGGGATTAAATCATGACTAGCCCTGCCCACGCTTTATTTATTCATTATATAGGTCTGTATGCTGCTTATAGAGATTCAAATTTCATATTGCATATTGGAGGAGCTGAACATTTTTTCCCTCAGTACATAAATTAGCCGTGAGCAATTTGAAGTTAGGCAGTTTCTGTTAGAAGTAAGTTATATCCTTATTCCCTTTTAGAGGTTTTCAGGGATACTCTTCAGTCTGGAGAAAGGCTATAGGAGGGCTTTGTTTTCCATGCGGTATGGCAGAGCTTCTGCTGTTAGTGAGAGCTGTGCCTGGCACGCAACTGAAGTATCACTGCAGAGATATGCAGATACTACGATAAAGAAGCTCAGACACCAGTGTGACAGGGGAGCAGAAATGCTGCACTGCACACAGGAGAAGATGAGGAGCTGGGGATCTTGCTGGCCTAATGATGGGGATGTAAATGGGATAATGTGCGCATTCAACATAGGACATCAGAAGTTTCCACAACTGTATAGGTGCAAATTTCATCCTTGGTGATTTTGCATTTTAAACCAGGCGAGACAGTATGCACGAAGAGAAAAGTAATCAAAGTAATCATCTTACTGCTGGGATATCAGTAGCCAGGAACATGTTGACACCGGTAAGGGCATGCAGCGAGGAGTGGGAAAGGGCAAAGCTGTGTGCTACCTTGCTTATCTCAGCCCCGCAGTGTGCAGAGCACTCCTGACATTACAAAATGTCCTGAAGAAGGACTTCTCCACCTGGAAATGTGTTCATTTTTTCCTATTCCAAAATCCTGGCTTTTCCTGTCAGCCTAACCTTGCTCGTCTGCTCACCCCATTGATATGCTTGTGCTTTCATAACCACAGCAGGCTCCGGCTGAGAAGTTTAGACTCTTTCCTCCGTCATCCTAAGGGAAATCTGGTGCTGAATCCCACCTCTTGATCCGATTGAGTTTCCAGACTGAATTATTCATAGACTTTTAGCGTTGTGCCAGCATTGTCTTTTGGGGTGAGGAGCTCTTCTGCCCTCTGGCAGGCATTTCTAGGAAAGCAATCACATCCCCCTCTGCCTCTCCTCTGCGGGATGAACAACCCTGGCTCTCTGGGTCTCTGCTTGTTGGGCTGGCTGCCCATCGCTGGCCCTCCTGGCAGCCCCTCCACGGGATCTGGGCTTTTCATGTTCCTCCTTTTGAAGAAGGGTGAGCAGAAGTGGGGTGCTGTGCTGGATGAGGTTCGCTGGTGCTCTGTACGTTAGCTTTACCAAGCACTTTTTAATTCCTCTAAGAAAGAGGTTCATGATGGGAAAGTTTGAGACATTGCTGATGTCCAAAAGCAAGTGCCTGTGTTCAGGCTGAAGGCCATTTCTAAGATATTCCCAGAGATTGCCCCAAACCTGATTTCCTCGAAGAATGTCACTGATGATTTCCTTTTAGCCTGGGAGCTCTTCTGATGGAGCCACTTCAATCTCCCCTCCAAATCGTGCTTCATCTACTTGGCATGTCCTGACAGTAAACTCAATTCTGACATTATGAAACACAATGAGGGGTGACTCTGTGGAAGATGAGACATGCAGAACATTCCATGGGTGGGCTGAATCCATTGCTATTTTTTCTGTTGTTCATGAAGCCTCAATATAAAAACAATTAGTTTAAGCAAAAGAGTGGTCAGGTACCCAAGTCCTGTAAACCCCATGTTTGCCTGCAGGGCTGGGGTCCTACCATAGGCTCTGACCTTTCTTCCAACTCATATGGTGTTTCCATTAACTTCAGTGGGAGCAGGAAGAGTTTGTTAGAGAAAATATTTGAGGCACATCATTTTGGGCCTGGGGAGATGCCCATGAGATACTGCCAAAGTGGAAGGAGCCAAAGCAGAGTGAGAGGCTGGGGCCGGCTCCTGGTGAGGCAGTGGCAGGAGGAGCAGAATGTTGCCCTGGGTGGGCTTGGGGTCCAGAGTGACTCCCCTCCCACATGTGCCTCTCCAGATAGTGGGACCACTGTCACTGACAGCCATGTGTGGGAGCAAAGAGCCCAAGTCAGGGTACTCATCGGTGTCCCGGGTGAGCCACTTCCAAGGTCTTCTTCTCAGAAAGTGGCTGGGTGTTTTCCTAAGGCTCTGGAGTGATAAGGCACTTCTTCATCGCTCAAGTCTTTCCCTGCCTGAAATCAGATTGCTGCACCTGCCAGCTCTCAGCTCAGCCCAGAGCCATTATAAATTGCCCCTCGTCAAATACAAAATGCTCATCTGGCAGAGTCAGAGAAGACATATTCTTTTCCTCAGATTTTGCTGTGACTAAAATACACCGTGGTGAATAGATCAGCCCTCAGAGAGCATCTTGTTTGTGAGAGGAATTTATCAGTGTCAAGGGTGTAAATTAGGTGCAGTGCGTATCTGGAGAAAGAGGAGAGGAGAGGCTCAACATCTGCACATCATGCTGGTACAGTGTGTGCTCCTCTGGCACTGCTGGGAAGAGTTCATCTCCCCAAAGACTCCATACTGTGATTTTCTATTGGCCACTGTGACCCCGGCGTCACCCAAAACAGAGCAATGCAAACATGGTCATTAGCAATGTCATCAGATCAGTTCTAAATAGCATCGGACTAAAAGCATAGTATCAGCTTCAGCTCCATAGTTTAATGATCTGAAGTTAGATGTGTATGTGTGGACACTCAGCTGTGAACCAGGTGTCCAAGCCCTCTTCTACTCAGTGGGAATCAAGGGCTTCATTCAGACCCCTCAGTACTCAGTATCTGAGATACCTTCACTGGCAGATATGACACCAGTGGGACTCAACTACCTGAAGGGAGGTTATAGCCAGGTGGGGGTTGGTCTCTTCTCCCAGGCAACCAACAATAGGACAAGGGGGCATGGGCTCAAGCTCTGCCAGGGGAGGTTTAGGTTAGATGTTAGGAAGAAATTCTTTACAGAGAGGGTAATCAGGCACTGGAACGGCCTACCCAGAGAGGTGGTGGATTCACCATCCCTGGAGGTTTTTAAAAAGAGATTGGACGTGGCCCTTAGTGCCATGATATAGTAATTGGAGTTGGATCAGGGGTTGGACTTGATGATCTTGGAGGTCTTTTCCAACCCAATCTATTCTATGATTCTATGATTCTATGACTTCTTCATGTGGGGCGCCGGGTTGTCTTGTGGAATGGATCATCTTAGCTGGCTGGTCACACCATAGCAGAAGCAGAAACAAGAGGCAATGCTCACAGCCAAGCTTTCAGAGAAAATCTCACGTTTTATCTGGAAGTCGAACATTTCCGTGGAAATACCCAAGCATCCTTTTCCTTTCTTTACATTTTGTTTGCGAAAAGTGTGTGTTTTCTGGCTAGCCTCAGGAAGGACTGTCCTGGGAGGGGCAAGGACTCATGGAAATACCCAAGCACCCTTTTCCTTTCTTTACATTTTGTTTGCAAAAAGTGTGTGTTTTCTGGCTAGCCTTAGGAAGGACTGTCCTGGGAGGGGCAAGGACTCCAGCCCAGAGGTGTTCAGCAAAGGGCGGAAAGCAGGTGCAATGGTGTGTTTCAGATGACCACAGTCATTGGTGTCCAAGCTGGAGTTACAGAGGAAGCTTACAAACATCAGGCAGAGGTGGAAGCCTAGAAATTGTTCTTGCAGGGGTGGCAAGACAGCATCATTTAATGGGTGGCTCTGAGGAAAGCTAAAATAAACTTGTGGTGAGAGAAATGGCCTTTGAGAGGCTTGGGTGAGTGAATGGTAGGATTCATGGTGCAGCTTTCTACAAGAATATGCACAATGGTTTTTTAAAGTTATAGGTGTGAAGTAGACTGAGAAAATCAAGGCAAAGCTACTAAAGGAAAAAAAAAAAAAGGGTGAACTCTTCTTGACATTCCTCTGTGGGATCATTAATAGGATTTCTCTCCTTTTCTTTACCACCTGTCTTGAGGGAGTATCTGCGAAATACAACTGAGACTACTACTGCTTCAGTCCAGTGGAAATTGCCCAATATGTTCAGAAGTTGCTAAGAAAAAATGGATGTACAGGCAGAACATCTAATTGTGTTAAGCTTGGTTCCTTCAGCACACAGGCTAATAGCAAACCTGTAATGTTCACGTGAACAGATGGTCTCTGCTGAGCCTTCCACTGGAGTATGTCCTGCCTCGTGGATGCCGAGAAGTCAAACCAGGTCACAGTCTTTTGAGGTGATAGTTTAAGAGTCTTTTTTACAAAGAGTGTAGAGAGGCAGAGAAAGGTCATGCATTGTTCAGGGCAGATTGAGGGAATTAATATCCCTTGCTCTTCTGCTGTGATTGCTGCATCACAATGTGAGAAATATTTTGGTGTGTGATACTCAGTTTTACAAATGTGAACCCATAAATAGACCAAAATAATTTAAAAAAGGAAGCTTACCTAAAATACTTAAAAGTGCACAGTATTACTACTAATAACTTGCTTTTTAAAATTTTCATAGTAGTGACACAAAAGTCTTGCCCAGCATTTAACACCTGCAGATAGTAACAGCTGCATAATCTCAGTAATTATGCGAACAGCATTCTAATGAAGGAAACTCAATTTAACTTTCTCCCAGCTATAAACTTGGTGCTAATAAAATAAGCCTATCTGTGTTGATGTTAAAAAGGAGAAATGTTGGTAACACCATTTAAACCAAATGAAGAAGAAAATAGAACTGAAGATACAGCTCCACTGACTTAATGGCCTTATAGCCTTCCTTGGTGCTATTAAAGGACTGTGCCATAAAAATATGGAATAACATACTGAAAATGTGGGATTTATTAGTTTTTTCTATCTAGGGGAATCCACACTCACACAGTTCTTCACCACTCCGTGTGAAGAATTTGATCGTGAACCAAAAAAGCTAGTTAATTCAATGCATGGCAGTAGAAAAAGGGTATTTGACCCCTTCAAAACCGCAATAACATCAAATTTGCCTGGAATCCACCTTCTTCCACAGACAATAGCAAACTTTGTTTTTCACTGTAGGCTCTAGAATGTAATAAATGAATCAGGATACACATATGTCTTAGATAAGAAAATTCCTTGAAGAAAACCTAGGCTTAGTCTAACGCTTATGGGAGTATTAAACCAAAAAGCTAAGCTATTCTAGGTAACCTTTCTTCCAGAAAATGCTTTCTGATGTTCCTACTAGTGAGAAACATCTTCCTTAACATAGGAAGTATTAGACCCAAGAACAAACTGTAAGATAGAAAAGCTTAGTTTCCCAAATTAGTTTCTAAACTTCTTAAGTAGCCCATAAAACAAAATTGTTCATGAAATGACTTCTCTAGCTTGGATACACTCCACCAGAACTCAGTGAATTTTAAGAAACTGGAAATTCACTGGTGTATGGTCCAAACCAGAGAAAGCTGCCATGAATCTCTTTAACAAGTGAAAATTACTGTCTTGCTTGATAGGTTTTAACTGTGACCACACCTGCCGTGGCCATGCGTGCAGACTCAGTGATGGCAGGAGGACATTCTCCTGTATCTTCTTCTCCTCCTCCCATGCCCTGGGAGGAGCTGTTCCAGAGAGAGGCTGCAGAGCAGAGTCACTCCAGAACTGAATACTGGTAACAGAAAAGAAATGGAGGTTCAAGGTGGTCACCTTTGGGCATCTTGACCCTGTGCTGTTACTTCCCGGTTTGCAACACGTGCAAAACCGACAGTGCTCATTCTGAGGGTTATGTATGTTGAGTCAAATCTGCATTTTACTGGTAGGAGGGAGAAATCCTAGATTAGATAATTCTCATCCTGCGCTTCCAAAAATAAAGTGGGCACTACTCGCCGATAGTGGCAAATTGCAACTTCTTATTATTTCTGTTTACGGCATGAGCTTGGTGCTTTCCAGCCAGCACATCCCTGGCTTTGTTTTCATTTGCTTTTTCTTTTGTTCACATGAGTGTAATATTTCTCCTTTGAGTAGGACAGACTCAAGTTCTCTGAATGGGTCCATCTGATCCCATCCCTCCAAACCACTTTGTGCTTTGTCCTCCAGATTCTTTTACAATTGAGCAGAGTGTTGATACATGCTGTGGGCCAGATTCTGTCATTTTTCTCAGTTGGAGGTAGTCATAATTCAAGTTCTGGTGACAGGGTGTTGCCTTAGAAATGCAGGGTTGCAATATGGACTTCCAGTATTTGTTGTTTCTCATTTAGAGCTCTTACCAGTAAAAAAAAAAAATCACTCGTAGGTCCTTGTTGTCAAATACCCTCTAAATCTATGTGATGATATTTTCATTTACTTTTTATTTACTAGTTAAAAATGCCACCTTCTGTGATTTATGTCTTGCAGTGTTCACCATCAGCCTTTAAATATATCATAGCAGAGATTTATCAACGTTTCCAACAATTCACTATTGGAAGCATGATTTTGTGTGAAAAATTAGGAATTACACTGATCTCTGTCACACCAGGAACAGCTTCTCACTAATAAATTTTGCACCCAGACATATTTACCACTTCTTTAGTTCATAAATGATTATCATGTTTCTTAATGGGGCAGTGTTAATAATAACAAAAAAAGAAAAAAAAGGAAAAAAAAGAAAAATAGACATAAATAGCTTTCCAGAATATGACTGAATAGGACTGAATGCTTTGTTCCAGTATCGAGGACTTTGTTAGCTATTACCAGGCAGTGAATGAACATTTATTCAGCTTTGAGAGGGCCACAAAAGGTAAATGATTAAGAAGGCTTTTAATGATTAGCTTCCAGTGTGCAACTTTTAATGATTATCTTCCGTGTCATAGCAATGTTGCGTGCACTTGGTGCCGTGCCCTCAATTTGAACTGCTGCTTTTCCTCTGTCCATCCACATGTAATTTCTTTGCTTGTTGCAGAGTCCAGTATTAGCCAAGTTCAAAGGAGAGTAACTATAATTTAAGACTCTTATACTTTCATTTGTTAATCATCAAGATGAAATTAAGCACGAAAAACAAAAACCTCAGAGGACTGGCACCAACTCAACACACCTTAAAATTAGGTACCAGAGTGAGACAGACTCCATGGGCAGCACCGTCGCCCTGCTAGACCATTTCTGTTATCTGTGGAGAGTGATGGTGAACTCAAAAGGGAAATCAGCCAATGTAAGGTCTGAGTGGCTTTCAGAAGTCCCTCTGTGGTAGCTACAGTGGGACCTGGGCGTGCTGTGTTTCCAGCATGACTATGCCAAGTGAGGTGAAACCCTGCCTTGCTCACTGTGGTTTTCAGACCTGTTCCCTGTTCAGCCACTCCACTTGGCTTCAGTTAGCTGTGCTATTTAGAAAGTAGCAGCAGTTTTTGCTAAGTTTATACTAAGACCAAAGTCCTCAGCACTTATTACATAGAATCATAGAATCAGAATAGTTTTGGTTGGAAAAGACCTTTAAGAACATTGGGTCCAACAGTAAACCTAGCACTTACAAATCCACCACTAAACAATGTCCCTAAGCGCCACATCTACATGACTTTTAAATACCTCCAGGGATGGTGACTCCACCACTTCCCTGGGCAGCCTGTTCCAATGCTTGACAACATCTGAGAGGACATTTTTTTTTCCCCATTTCCAGGGAAAGGTGCTGGATTTTGTCCCATCTGTGGCTTCCCAGCACAAAATCACATATCAACTATAGAGCATAGGAAGTGCTCCCAAGGTCTTGTCCAACAAGCTGGCTATGACCAAAGCAGAGCATCTAATTGTCTTTATAGCTCATCCAGCTCTGCTGGTACCCATGCTTCCAGAGCACAAAAATGAATTGGTGACAGTCTGTAGAGTTTAAACCTTTCCTTATCATTTCTCCCATTGGAACATCCTTTAAAAACTGAAAGTATCATCAGATCGTAATTGCTGTGGCATAAAGAAATGACAGGAAAACAATTCACTTATATTTTTGAGTGTACTACGTGAGCAAGGAAGAACCATTATCCCACAGACAAATAAATTCTTCAATTTCCATATGTCCATGATAGATGATGTGTAAATCTCAGCTACAGAGTTTGCTCTTTATTGCCTAAATTGCAAGGTAACCAATTGTTGCTGGAAAAGTAGCCGCCTATGAAGTTGGATTAGTTGTAGGAGTATGGTTGTCTGTAGTAAACTTGTTGATAGAACAGGCAGATTTTTTTTTCCTTTTCTTTTGTGATATAGGCAATTAGATTTTTTCAACTCTTACTTACTTGGTCTGACTGGGAGCAAATTAGCTTTCTTCACACCAGCCAGTACGGTGCTGGGCTTTGCAATTGTGACTGAAACAGTGCTGAGAGGGCATCAGTGTTTTGGCTTCTGCTGAGAAGTGCCTGCACAGCATCGAGTTTGTCTCTCCAGCCCTCTCACCCAAAAAAGGCCAGGAGGCTGGAAGTGGGCAAGAGGCCAGGAGGGAAAACCTCTAGGACGGTTGACCAAAGTGATATTGCATATTGGATGACATTGTACTCAGCGATAAAAGATGAGGGAAAGGGGGAGAATGGGGAGACATTGTGGTTTGGTTATGACGTTTGTCTTCCCAAACAATTGCTATATGTACTGATGTTTCCCAGGGGGCAGCTGGACACCTGCCTGCTAATGGGAAGAAGTGGAACAAAATTCACGGCTTGTGTTTTTCTTATTAAACTGTCTTTATTTCAACCTACAAGCTTTTCCATTGTATTTTCTCCTCCTGTGCTGCTGAGGAGGGGTAGTGAGAGAGCGGCTGAGTGGGCGTCTGGCAGCCAACCAAGGTGAACTCACCACATCTTGTCAGCACAACATTCTGCCAACTTCAAAAACTTGCAGCCTTTGTGTGACTTTCTGACTAGATATTCGAGATTTTAACCACCATATTGCCAGTGATGAATTGAAAGGTTGTTTTACTGTAAACTATGCTGGGCCTCAGTAGGGGCCATGATGACAGTGAGAGCAGGATGGGCCTTAAGAGGGATAGGGAAGAGAAAGCAAAAGTGAAGGCAAATGTTGCTTGCGATTAAAAACAAAAGGGAAAAAATTCATAACTTTTTCTCCTTTAAACCAATGTATGTTCCTCTACATCTCCATCTATGCCAGATCCCCAGCTGAAGCTGCACAGCTCAAGGGCTGTTGGGATGCCCAGCTGCCCATGCCCAGCCGTTGGACAGATGGTAGGTGCCACTGTGTCAGCACTGTCCTCAGACCAAAATATATGCTCCTTACACAGGAACCAGAAAGCAGAGGAGAGCCTTCAGGAGAGGGCTGGGGGAACAGAGCCTGGAGTTGGGTTTCTAATGACATAGTATATTAATAGTCTGAGAAACAAGATCATTAAACCTATTCTTGTAGGGATTTGCTGTTACATTTTTTTTCCTTTCTTAGTTTTCACGGAACTTCAGTGACTCACCTGAAAATTTTTCTCCTCCAACAGCACCGGTGTTTGATATCAGGAAGCAACTCTTTTCCTTGTCCCTTTCCAGGACAAGGCCAGAGGTAGCTGGGATTGGGTGGGCGAACCTGTTCTCATCAGGTTTTCCTGTTGGACATATCAGATGGTAGGACAAGGAACACTCAATAACGCTTAACATGCTAATAGACACCATTCCTTTATGTTACTGCAAGTCGCCCATATTAATTGATTAGATTGATAAGGCTCTTCAGGCATCTACAGATACCACCAGGTGCCTTTTTAGGGTTTATTAAAATTCCTAGACAGGATGAGAGCAGAGGTACCTGACGTCCAGACCACCACTGCAAGGGGCTGTACTGGGGAGCCAGAGGTGCCAGAAACCATCGCTACTCGGCCGAGCGCAGTGCCTGAGTGGGAGGTGAGGTTGTTCAGCATCTCAGGCAAAAGCTACACATTCAGGCACTTGGCTCAGCTGAGGGCAGTGCTGGCTGGTGGCTGTGTCCTCACAGTGGGGACCCATGCTTCACTGTGTCCTTATTTGAGTGACCTAAGGTCAGGTGCCTCAAACACACACCATAAACCTGGTCCAGCTCCACAGCCTAGGGCAAGAGATGCAGTGAAAGGCAAGAGACTTCTGCTTCCTTTATTTTGATACATTTTATGCATATATATATATATGGAGCAGGCTTATAACTTTAATGTCCTAAGTAAGCATCTAGCTGCTAGGACACAGGTTCAAACCTTCTCCTGTCCTCTCTCTTCCTGATTAGTCTTTGCTAGGCAAAGCAGAGAGTGTGGAGAGGAGACCCTTCCTCTGCACCACTGCCCCAGAGAGACCTTTCCAGGGGAATTAGGAGGTTAGAGGTGAGCTGGTTTTCCAAAGGAGGGGGAAAAAACCTCTGACCCCATCCCTTAGGGAGTTACTAATGTAGCTACAAAAAATTAGCAATATTTGTACAAATTTTGTACACCTTTTAAAGCTATCCAAGTTTTGCATTCACATGGTTAGCTGCAAAAATGGCTTCAAGTGTAAAAACTGTAGACATAAAAAGAAGAAAGAAAATTGGAACAAATTCTCAGATTTATGAAGCACAATTTTAATTTTAACAAAATTCAACCAGTGAGAAAAAGTCATATAAAAGTATAACGCTACAACGCTACAGCAGTTATAGGTCTTATTAGCTACTCATATACTCTTACCTTCATTAAGCTGACCTTGGATGGTACATTCTATCTCCTATCTCAGAAGTACTATCCTTGGGGGAGTATTTTTTCTCCATAAAAGTATCAGTTTTTAATGGCTTTTATACTTCTCTTCCACCATTCTACTGACAGAATTTTGTCCTGTCAGCGCTTTCCTTTATCTTCATTTGTGCGTTTTTCTTCCTGAAAAATATATGCTGAATAAGCGTGCTTTTTAATTTGTTATAATTGTACATAAATACATTGCCGAGGTTACTGTTCCAACACTTTAAATGCTCCATTAATTTACCATGTATGAGATTCTGTGATTTTCATGCTTCTAAAACTAATAAAAATAAATATCTGTGTTTTTTTCCTGGGTTTTATTAACCACATAGTCCTGTGATTTCTACAGAAAACTTCCTATGTATCAGATGACACATGAAGTGTCATGTAAGTAGAAGGTGTGATTTACAGCAACTCAGTTACTGCCATAGTCATAATGATGTACTGTCAGACTTGGTGGTAAACTTGTCTTCTACAGCATAAATGCTCTGGAGCACATCTTGCTTGCTTAAGCTGAGAAAATAGAACTTCTATGTTGACTGTCATTTCTTATTTCAACACAGATTTTCATAATTTCCTTTGGACTCTGCAGTTTTATCCATCCTGGTATCTGATGAATCTGACTCTGCTAAACTACAGAGGTTATAATCCTGTAGAACAATGTGGCCTCAGCAAAAGCTCAGTAGTGAAAGCTGGGAGAACTGGATGTTTCAGAAACAAAATGGAATTTTACTGTATATGCTAAAAATAATATAAGTGCATTGCCTGGGACAAGGACTCCCAGATAAGCTGAAGCAGCAAAACAGAAATCTTCATTTGGTGATCAGAGACGCAGAAGTGTTCGCAGGGAAAATTCTGATGAGAGTAATTTTTGGTCGTGATCTGTCTGTCTCCAGAGCTCCCTTTGCTTTTCATGGTCTTCACTGAGCTTCCCATGGGCAGAACATCCCATAGGATGGCCTTAGCCTTCATGTGTAATTCCTCACCTTATGTTGACCTGCCCTCTTCTTCTCAGCATCCCCTTCTTATCACACACTTTTTCAATTTGTTCCCTCGGGTTTCCTGAATTTTCAGCTCAGAGACCTCAGGATCATTTGGCAAGCAGGGCAAAGCCAATGTGTGTCAACCCATCTCAGTGCTGGTTCCTTCTGGTAGAGCAAATTGCTTCTGTTCACATTATATAATCTTTGGCCCTGGGTTTTCCTTGGGCCATGCCAGGCACTCTTGTGGCTGTGCTTGTGTGGGTGTCCTAACACCTTCCATCCCCCAGCTTGCAGTGTCTGGGGAAGAAGAGGCTTCCCACCAGGGTGGGAGCCCAGTCCTTCACCAGAGGCTGAAGTCCAGCAGGGTGATGCTTTTAGAGCATGAAGCTGGTGCCTGTGTTGCAGTCTCTGGGGAACAGTGCAAGAGTTTGCAGGCATGACGCCAACTGGTGTGTGCAAGAGGGCTGCGTGGGCTGGAGAGACCCAAACCTGGGTTTACCTTGTCCTTTTTGTCTTTTTTTTTTCAGCAAAATCTGAGGTACAGTATCCCTGTGATGACACTGTGGCTTTGTTTCAGGAGAAAATTATCAACTGACCCCAAAGGAGACTCTGGGGGTGAAATATTTGTGCCTTTGCCTCCTTCTTTGACACTGGTGAAACATTTATTTGTAATGATTTGATAGGCTGATATTCACTGAGTTTCATGTAGCTGAACATCAGGAAACCAAACTCCAGCGAGCTGTGAACTGGACCCCAAATTACCAGTATGGAAACTGTAGTAGGTTAGACGCAGTGCCCTGTGCATGCTCTTGACAGTGTCCAGCAGCAGATGCCAAGGGTAGATATAGAGGATATATGTGGTATTACCTGGCATATTTTTCCAGCTTCACTCTTGTGGTTGAGGGGTTTTCCTCTGTAAGTAGCTGCAGACAGACTATCATGTTTAACAGCCTTCAGTGGCGTTTCATGAATTGATCTAATCCCCTTTTGAAAAAATTGCTATTTCTGCACTTCCCATTATCCTGTGTCATGGAGTTCAGTGATACAATTATGTGCTGGGTAAAAAAGTTCTTCCTATTCTTTGTTTTAAGGCTGCTGCCAGACCATGTCACTCCTCCCAGATAAACGGCAAGTAGGGAACAGACTTTCCCTATTCTCTTTAGCAACAGCACATTGATTGTGGAGCCCTGTGTTATATACCCCTTCAATCATATCTCTTCCAAAGCAAACTCCTAGTCTGTTTAGTCATTTCCTCATATGGAAGTCATACCATCCCACTGTCCCCCCGGTGCTGTTTCCAATTGCATTATGTTCCTTTTGAGATGGCATGACCAGAGTGGTGCTCAATATTCAATGAATATACACCCTGGGGATTTATACAATGGCATAATAGTATTTTTGTTTTCTTTCTCTATTCTTTTGCAACTAATTCCCCAAATGCCTTTTTAACCAGTGTTGAGCACTGATTTATTTTCAGAGAAGCAACACATGGTTTCAAGATTTCTTTCCTTACTGCTTATACTGTCTTTAGACACCATCAGCTATAGTCTAAGGCTGTTTTTTCCCCATGTGCATTACTTTGCAGTTACTGATACAGAAAGTTGCCTGCCATTATCTCCATGTTGTGTAATCCCTCTGCAGCTCTGCACCATCAGTTTGTCTTCAGCTTTTCCTCACAGTCGGGTCTGGCTGCTCTGAATCACTCTGCACCCCCTGTGAACTTTGTTGCTACAATTACCCCCTTTTCCCCTTTCCAGGTCATACACAAATATGCTGTTTAATACAGGTCTCTCAAATCCTCACTGGATCCTGCTAGGAAATTCACTTCACTATAAACTTGGACTGCATCTGTGTCCTTTGAGTTGTATCTTCTCACTAGTTACTAATTCAGAAGAGTGTATTCCCACATACATCCTGACAACTCAGACGCTTAACAGTCTTTGGTGAGGAGCTTGTTCAAAGCATTTTGAAAATCCGAACATGTACACCTCCAAGATACTATCCCTTTGCTTGCATACTAATGTCTCATTTCTTTGGTTTGAAATGAATATTTCTCATCTTCTCATCTTTCGTGAGCTCCAGGATTCCTGCGTGCCTGTTTGAGGGCTGTTACTCATGTATAAATGCCAGAGAAGATCACTGACAAAGAGTAACTACAGCTATATGTCTATTTACTAAACAAGTTAAGTTAACCCAAGTGAATCAGATTGGCTTTGAATTTAACTAATTGTATCAGTGCAATGTATTTGGCCAAATGAAGAGACAGAGCTCCCACTTCTCCTTCACTGCCTGATAATGTCTGTTTTTACCAGAGAGGTATCTTCTCAATGGAGAGAGCGAAGGAAAGGATATTTACAAGCCCTCCTGTGTTGTAATACAACAGAAAGATTCACTTAGTGACAAAGGCTGCACCTAAAGAAGTGGTACCTGGACCTTGAACTCTCTATCTGTGTGCTGGTTTTGGCTGGGATAGAGTTAATTTTCTTCACAGCATGTGGTGTGGGGCTGTGTTTTGGATTTGTGCTGAAGAGTGTTGATAATGCAGAGACGTTTCTGTTACTGTTGAGCAGCGCTTACACAGAGTCAAGGCCTTTTCTGCTTGTCACCCCATCCCGATGCTCAGGGAGTTGGGAGGGGAAACAACTGGGACAGCTGATCCCAACTGACCAGAAGGATATTCCATACCATATGACATCATGCTCAGCATATAAAGCTGGGGGAAGGAGAAGTGAGGGAGAGTGTTCAAAGTGATGGAGTTTGTCTTCCCAAGTAACTGTTATGCATGATGGAGCCCTGATCTCCTGGAGATGGCTGAACATCCTTAAGGATGACATGCACAAATCTTAGATGGATGTGTACTGAAGTAAATCCTTAATCAAAGCAGTTATTAGGATCTATATTCCTCTGAAGAAGTAGAGTTTGCTCTTCTTTAAAAAGAGAACTTCATTTGAAACATGACCTCTCAGGATAGGGCTGGTTTTGGATCATATCTCCAGTTTTGTCTTTTATTGGTCACTTAGCTGAACTGAACTGGTAAGTAGACAGAACAGGACAATCTTGAACTGTGTGGCTCTTTTTCTTACTCATATAAGGCAGGTAGTAGCCAGACCTGATAAAAAGTCTGTGCCTGGTACAGTCAGCCTCAGCTCCAGGCTGCTCCTGCACGAAAGCTATGGAACAGCAAGGAGAGAGGCAGAGGCACCACCACTGCCTGCTCCAGTGAGGAGGTGATGTTCCCTTGTTACTCTGTACTTGACATTGCAGCAGCCAACTAGGTGTTCAGGCTATCACTTTGCTTTCCTAGTGACCCTCCCCAAACTCTTTGTTAAATGAGATTCTATCTTAGGGAGCTGCAGATGATAAACCAACCATTCTCAGTTGTGATCTCTGAAGTAGCATGTTTAAACTTACATGATACTCATATAATAGAGCTAGTTATAAATATAGGAAGAAGACTGAACATTAATGCTTACTGTAATACCATACATAGGATTTATTGATGTTTCCTCAGGACATTGTAACAGACAAGCAGTCTGAAGCCAGGAACATGACATTTAACTTTTGCTGTTGAAACGTTCGTAGAACTACCTATGTAGAAGAAAAGGAAAGGAAAAAGGTGACTTTTTAATCTCTTTACTGGACATGGAGCACCAAGTTTTTTCTAATGCCCAGGCACAGGCAACAGGGAGGGAGGCTTCACAGGTGAGAAGCAAGCAAGCTTTGAACATCCCGGCTGGGGCTGGTGTGGAGGACCGGTCTGAGCGCTCCCCCATGCCACTCTGTTAGGAGGATTGAGGAAAAGATACAAGAAGAGACAGAAACAACCTCAAAGAAAAAAGAACTTGTTTGTTTGGGAGATATTATTGTTTAACCTGGAACAAAAAAAGGTAGACCTCCTATGGAGTAGGATCTTAAATATGCCCTTGTTAAGGTAATTTATATTATCTTTTTATAACATTGTTCCATGATGGCATATAAATATTTTAAAATAAATGTTTTATTCTTAAATCCTGGCTTGTGTCGAACCTGACTTGGAGTGACTTGGCAGGCAGCAGGGCACTCCTCTGGAGGTCTGGCACAGGTAAACCTAGAGACTGAGAGCCTTGGCTAAGTGTCCAGATCCCTGCAGCATTGCTTCAAAACAAGAGTTGCTCCTCCTGACACTGAAGTAGCATGGCTCTGGGTTAAAAGTTGGAATCAAAGTGGGCTGTAAAAGAAGAAATGTGTTTTACAAGGGAAAATTAGGGAGTTCTTTGGTTAGAAGGAAGATGCTTTAGCCTTGAAGGTCTGCAAGGAGTTAGTAATGTACCAGCAGACTCTCGTGGACTTCAAAAACTGTCTCAAGATTGTGATCTAGTCAAAAGCCATTTGGAGGACTCTCCTCACTGATTCTCCAGGATATTTGGAAACTGAATCCCCTGTGGTAGACCTCTGAGTCTCATGAACCAGAAAATGAAGCCTTCCATGTCTGCAGTTAGCACTCCAGAAATAATGTAAACTACCAGCAAAGCCTCTCCTTATCTCAAGAACTTTAGAAAGACAGGAGATGGAGAAATTCGGCCTTTGTATTAGTTCATTATTACATGTATTTTAGGTCACAGGAATTGCCTATATGAAGTCAATTGCTGGTTGAGTCTTATAAATATTAGTCGGGGACACATTCAGCTCATGGTGGAATTTTTAACTTATTGCCAGCTGCAAAATGCACCGCTCCTGCTGATATAGTCAACCTCCACCTGTACTTGCTTCTACAGTTCTTACTGCTCTTCATGTTTAGAGATGATTTTTATCACCAGGATATGTTTATGTTTCAAAGCATTTGAAGAGATTGGTTTCATGGAGATTAGCATTATTGTTAGAATGGTGCTTATTTTACTAATCTCTATTATGCAACTGTTCAGTCTTGATTATTAATAATAATTTCCTTTTGATAGAAACACTTCCACAGCAATCAATTATAGTGCTTTGTGCAAACACAGGATTATGAATTCCAGTGGGTAATAAACAAGAGCAATGGAATTTTAAAAACAAAGAGCTTGTTTTCATGCAAATGACTCAGTGCTAAAGAAATGGGGAAAATTATATGCTGGAGAAGCAGAAGTTGCTTCCAATTAGAATGTTTTTCAACAATTTCCATAAAGTGCCTAAATTAAGAACTTAGCACTTGCTGGAGCAGTACATCTCCTCTGGCATTCTTCCTCCAACAGCAGCCAATGTCAGAAACATGGAATCACAACTCCTACCCAGATCCAATTTCCCCAAAAAGACTCATTGGATGTCAGGTCTGGTCCACTCTGCCTAATTAGGCATTATTCCACTGATGTCCGTGCAGAGAGTTTTTTATTGAGCAGATATAGCTGAAAGAGAATGCCCTGCCTTTGCAATTTGTTTCCTGGCTCTAATACTGCTTATCTTCAGCAGTGTGGTGGGATCAAATGGGGGCTCTGTTCTGCAAATACTTACATATATGATTAATGCTATACACTTGACTAGTGTTTTTGTGTCTAATGATAAGCAGTGGACAAGGAATTTCCAGAGCCTGGTACATGGCTGCTCTTTGCTTTACAAAGGGTGGTCGATCTTTGAGAGGAGAACTTTGCAGTTTCTTTAAAAAAAATGAAAAAACTTAAGCTTAACCTGGAATTCCACATATATTAGACATGCCAAAATCTTCAGATTAGAATAAGACATACATCAGAAATATTTTAAAACAGCTTATTTAATTTTTTGTTTTATCAGCCAAGAAATTTCGTCTGCCTTGCATTCAGCATTTATAACTCCAATAGTGGGATATTTTCCTGAACAAATACAGTCTCCTACCCCTCATGTACAATAATGATTGCTTCAAATAAAATTTACTTTCTGTCTGCGAAAACAATTCCAAGGGTAAATAACAACTCTGCTAGTGTATGCTTTAAATAAGTTTTATTTTGTCGATGTCATATTTGATTATTTGGAAAAGATATTTTATTCCCTAAGAATCGACTCGTGCTGTGAGGGTCTTGATCACCTGACAAAAGCAGTTGTGGGGTTACCTCATGGTAGAAAAAAAGAGAGTATAACTGTCTCTTGGGCCCATTTGAAAGACACAGACAGAAAAATAGGAGAGCCTCTATCCTCCAAAGGTCAGCCGTGCACCTGATGACTGGAGAGTGAGCAGGTGCTCCTCTCCTGAGATGAATTTCCCTCAATTTCAAAAAACAATTTAGGGTGGTGAGGCAAAGCAAGGATGGCACAGCATATAGATGATTTGTTCTTTGGGATGGATCTGTGCATTTCTTGTGTGGTCTAAAGCAAATGATTTAAAAAAAAAAAGAGATAAAAAACCCCACTCTGGCAGGTTTTGTGTGTTATGGGCTGCATGAGCCCGTGCAGCAAGTACAAGATCCCTGGAGGGATGAGTGGTGAATGGCTCAGCCAGCCCCATGAGGGCTGCCTTCTGGGAAAAGGTGGCTGTGAGGTATGGTTTGAGGAAGGGGAGGACGTTCCTGGGCCCTGGTCAGTGTTGCTGGAGCGCCAGCCCTTTGCTGGGGTACGGCACAGCTCAGTGGACTCCTGGATGAGCCCGGAGAGATGAGCCAGCAGCAGTGCCTGAGTGCTGCTGCACCTCAAAGCACAAGTGCCAGACCAAAGGCAGCACCAGGAGCATGCTCAGCCGGGGATTGCACCAGGGCTGAGACACCCTGAGATTTTTAAACATCGTGTTGTTTTGCAGCTGTGAACCAAACAAAAATCTCCTGGGTCCCATTTATCCCACGTGTAACATGGCTGAAGTCAGCATGCTTGACCTCTTGGTTTGATGCCCCACAAATAGCAGTGTCACAGCTGCCTCTTAGTGCCAGGATTTTATTAACCTTGTCAGTTTTGCTCAGCTATCCAAAGAGATTTGGGGAGCTTAAAAAAACAGAACAAACGCTCTCGTTATAAAATAACTGTGTCTTAACCTACCAGCCCCATCCCTCCAGGAGCAGACTTGGAGTTTCACAGCCACCTCTGTCTCATCAAGGAACCCTGGTTGCAATAATGAAAATATGAGGGTACTTTCTCCTCAAAATGCCCCTGAAGAATTCCTTCACAATTGCTATATTTTACCCTATTTGATAGGCTCTGATTTTCTCTGCTAGGATGACTCTGCCTTTCCCATGAGACAGCACCTGATCCTTCTCTAGCTGAAGTCAAGGGCATTTTTGACACTTGTTGCGATGGCAGCAGATGCAGATTCACAGAGAGTTATGTTTGGGGACCTCATGGTTCAACGGGGCTTGCCATGGGTGCAGTGGTGCTTTTGGCTCAATGGAGTTGCTTTAGTGACGCAAATGGTCCCTTCCATTTCTTCTAGAGCAGCAGTGTCAGTAAGGTCAACTCTTGCTGTTCTGGGATGTCAGGGGAGAAAACGCTGACTTAGGAGCAGGACTGTTCCCCAGGCACAGATGCTTTAGTATGATTTGCAAGCCCAGCACACATCTGCAGGTTGTGCCTTAGCAGCAAGTAGACAGTGTGGCAGAAGTATAAAGCCAGTTTGTTTGTTTTTTTTTTCTTTTTTTCTTTTTCTTC
>NW_010327976.1:55541-68345 GCF_000700745.2 Antrostomus carolinensis
ATAAGCTACTGCATTTAAGCAGGGATTGGTTTGGATTCCTTCACTGGAAGGCATTGCACTGTGAATGTCTGTAGCTACTGAGCTGGCTGATGCTTTTTCCACCTCTGCTTGCTGTTCTGCAGTGGCCCTAGCAATCCTGTGTCAGGCTCTTCATAAAACTCCTTTGCTTTTTGTCAAAGCAATTGCAGATTTTAACCTCTGCCTTTTACTTACTCTTTGGAAAAACCCTTGATTGCACTAAAGCTCTGCTGCCTCTTGTTATTTCTGGAAGTTTCTGGCAACTTGGTTGTGGTGATGGTTTGAAAAGAGTGCTTACAGGGCTAAAAGCCACCACATTTTCTTCCTCACACAAGGCTTCTGTGGGAGTAGGGAAATACGTGCCAGCCATGAACTGGGCTCTCAGGAAACCCATAACTGTAAGGAAGATGATTCTATGAGTACAGTTTGATCATTCCATCTTCACCTACACACAGAGAGTCTAGTGGACACTGTTGTCTAGTGATGAGTAAATTAGTCACTCAGCCGTAATGATGCTAAATTTGTGTCTTTACTCAGGCATGTGGGGCGGGGAGATCATCTACTGCAAAATCTTTTTTATTTAGTAGCTGTTTGTGTTGTTTTTCAACACAATTTATTATTATAATAATCATGCTGCCCTGTGGGCGATGATCATTTGAACTTGAAGTTTCAGCAGCAGGAAAGAGATCACATACTGGAGCTGGTCAGGAAAGCTGAAACTATGAACAAAGAGCTTCATATTTTCCCACTGCTGTAGCCTTTTTTTTTTTTTTTTTTATTTTTAACTTTAGTTCCTGCCCTTCCGACTCTCATCAGGGATAAACCTACTGACCTCATCAGCAGATATATTTTTAGATGTATTGTTTCTAGCTAGAAGGTTATATTGGAGAGGGCTGTTAGCATGTGTTACTTTGAATTTGTGCTTTTTATGGTTCAGAATACAGTTAACTGCAGCCTTCAGTGCCTTTGAAGGAGATGGCCTTGCTGCTCTTCTGTTGCTCTTTTATGGACTCCCTTGACAGGTCAAAGTTATCTCTCTCAACAAAGTAGCCTTGGGTTTGGCCACTTTTGTCTGTAACATATTCAATATTGTTAATAACATCGCTAAATAAACAAAGTGGTTACCTTGGATTTGACTCCCTAAGAAACAGAAGGAAAGACTGTGTAACATGGAAATACACATTTAATAATTAGTATTTATTATGTAGCATCACAGAGCCTTTCATCCTCAAAAGACACGCTGACACTGTTCACCTGTGTCATGGTTTAGCTGTACGCTTTCTTACACGAGTGATAATGTTACAATACAAAAAGTGTCTGGAAAGCTTTGGTGCTAGCTCATTCTTGGACCTTATTCTTCCAATCAAAATTAATTTTGAGATATGTATGGATAGCAAAAAAAAAAGGTGGAAAAAGGGGAGAAACTATTATAGAGATTGTTTGCTTAATACACTTCTGCAGCACTGTGGGGCAGACTGCTGATAGCCATCTGTACATACATCATATCCTTCCCTTTTCTGCTGGCATTGCTGACCGTAAATGTGTGCTCTTAATTTCCCCCACAAATGCCACCAGGTGGCTGTATCTGTCAGCTGGAGGTTAGGAGGTGTTTCGGGTGGAGGAAAGCTCTCAGCTCCCAGCTGCCAAGGCTGCCACTTTGAAAGGAATGACGCCTGCATGCCAGGCTCCCCTCTGGTAATGTAATTGTGGCTGCAAAGTTAATGGGAAGTAGCAGTAATTTGTTTTAAACCGCTAGGAACAAAAATTGTGAAAAAACCTGAAGAAAAGCACACAAAAATCGGTACCGGTGATTTAGAAACTTAGGATGCACTGGGATTTAGCCCTTCATTGTAATTAACTTTTCTCTGACCTCTGTCCCAGGTTTATTTACTTGTGATATTTTCAACAGTAAAATAGAGCATTTGTGTGGAATAGGGGCCACTTTGAAATAATGAGGGACAGCCCTCAAATAATGAAATTGAATGAAAAATTGCAAAGTACACTGACTGATGGCTATGCAGACACACACGGCCAAATGCCTCCCCTCTTGCTTCTCAGGGCACAGTCCCCTTGAGCTGGTTGACCCCATCACTGAGTTTTCAGGTGTGTAATGTAATGAAAGCACACATGCTTTTGGGCTGTGCTCTCAGACAGGCCTCTCCTCCAGCTTTCCCAAAGTGTGCAAGGTTTAAAGGTGAGGCGATGGAGCATGTCTCAGCTGATGTGGTGCTGCCTCCAGCTGGCCCAGCCCCAGGTTCTGGGAGCATCCCAACTCCATCCCTGCTGGAAAAAGCTGCTCCTGGGGCAGAGAAAGTTGTGTCTGTCTCGAACAGAAAGGCATGCTCTACATGTCCGGCCCGAGGACTAGTCCTCAGCAGCCTTGTAAAGGATGGGGGAAGCTCCCTACGTCACCTCTGTCACCTCTGCCTCATCAGAAGTGACCTGCACCATGGCCGGGACCTTCACAGGGCTGCTGGAAAAAGCATGATTTGCTGTGCAACTTCACCTCCTTCTCATTGCCCCTGCCTGCTGCAGAGAGAAATTCCATAAGCTACTTTGCAGATGGTGTTATATATAGCCCGGATGCTTATTGCCTCTGTCTATATGGATACCTATTGTGTAGCAAGAATGAACAGAGGAAGATAATTAATCCTGGAGCCCCAGTTCTCTCACAAAAAAAAAAAAAAAAAAAAAAATCAATAAAGAGTTTTCCTTGCTATGTTTCCAGGTAAGAGAAGAGAAGACAATCTTCTTTATGACTGACAGTCCCTTTCCCCAGAGAAGAAAGGTTTTCCTTTACATCTAGTGGAGAAAATACAGTATTTTGCACCTACTGGATGCTGTTGCTATGGCAATTGAACTTTGCACTTATATTGGAGACAGCAAAGCCCCAGGAGTATGTACAGAGCAAACACAGCAGCGAGGGGGCTGCCGGGCAGCTTGGGACTTCACCTCACAGTTTCCCCACCTGAAAGATGAGCAATTTAACTTTTAAAACAATTTTGGAATTAAACTTGATTGAGCAAATGATGCTTGTTGGGAATCTTCTTGCCCGTGGGTTGTGTTTGAGCTGCTTGCCCTTGGGCTCCTTCCGGGTGCATGAGTGTGTAGGAGCTGAGCGTGCCCTTGGGACCCACCAGTCCAGGCTGCCCTGATGCCTTGTGCTGCAGTGGGGCTGTCCCTGCTTGCAGCCTGTCCTCTCTCATGGCCAGACACATGGGTTACAGTTATCCAGCTGCAGGCTTTTTAAAGTGCTCACCATTTTCCTCAATTCCTTCACTGGTGCCTAAAACATCCTGAGGTACTCGGTGGTCCAAATCCACCCCAAAATGCCCAGGGACCATGCAACCACCATGCAGGCATTTTACTCCCACTGCCTCATTTCCCAAATGTCCCAAGCAAATACACATTTTGGCTGAGGACTTCTACGCCAGATTTAATTCCAGAATAACTTTCCATTTTTCAAACACAATTAACAAACTAGAGAGCACGTGCAGTGCAGTGAGCACCCAGAGCTATTTCCTGGCTCGACTACAACTTGTTATGAGAGGACTGCATATGAGGGTATGACAGATTGACCTTAATCAGTGATCAGTGCCCCATCTTGCCAGGCATTGCATACATCAAGAGAGAGAGACTTGCCCTGGAGAGAAATCCCTGTTTATCTGTGTATTTCTGGCAACAAGAGAGGTCTGTAATGTGGTGAGAGGTGCAGCTAACAACTGCAGAGTGCTGTGCACTCACTGGAAGAAAGGAACTTCAGTCATGCAAAGTGTTATTGCTGTTAGAAGTTAATTTCCTATGGAAAATAAACCACCAAAGTTCAGAGAAATGTTATAGGTGAGACATTTCATTTGGAGAGGATGACTGAAATTAAATACTAATCAAGCAAGTTCTGAAGCATCATGCTACAATCTTTAGCCTCTAGGACCTTGAAGAACTGGTTTTCTTACCATCTCTTCTTCAGCAGATGAAAACTAGATGATGGAAAAAGTCTTCTGCTTTAAACTACTTACCCCTAACTCTGCTAGCCTCTTATTACTTTGGATGACAGTCATTCTGTTTAATGTCAGTGCCTACGTCTCATTTAGAATGTTCATTTCAGCTGCTTTTTCCAGGTTTTCTTTGTGGAGAGACACAGGCATTTCTCGAGAGTCTTTCCTCTCATCTCAAGGTAGACATCTAACTTAAATGTGATGAATTTGACAATTGCCTGTTCCCCTCCCTGTTTCCTAGGTGGAGCTGGTGCCATGAAGGGATGAGGATGGTCTGAACTGAGCATTTCTGAACCTAAATGCAACAGGTCTCACCCTCCACATCAACAGAGAAGCAGCATGGCAGAGAGGCAGGCAAGGCTGAAACCCAGCTGGGATCACCATATCTCCCTGAGGAGACTGGGCTTGAATGCTTATGGTAACATAGCATAAGATAAATAAAAGGAAAAAGGGGAAGCAGAGGGTGCTGGACTCTGACTACTTGAGACAGATACTCGTTTTTTCTTCCCCAGCTTCCTCATAACACAAGAGAAATGTTCCTTCGGTTCTTTTTCTGCCCTGTTGGTCCTGTCTAGTAACACAGTCCTTTGTTAGATATTGGCTTTTTCTGTTGGTCTCCACAAAAAAATTCTTCCAATCTCTGATGGAGGATGTCACAGACCAAATAATAAACTGGTCTGACTGTGTAATTATAACAAAATGAATCCCTCAAATGGCAGGAAGAAGGTAACATGCCCAATGGCTGAAGGAAGAGTCTTCCCTACTCACCTTTAGCTTTCTATTTCAAATTTTCTATTTCAGAAAATTTGAAGTAGGTCCCACAAAATGCCACAGGAGCAGGGTTGAACCAGATGTTAGTCTTCATAAAGGACCCATCAAGAGTCTGGTTCCTAAGGGACTGCAGTGGGGCTGGCACCTCTGAACCTTTGGTGCTCTGACATCACTGCACGCAGCAGGTGAGGATTGTGCCATGGTTCAACCTCAGCTGGCAACTAAGCACCACCCAGCTGCTCTCTCACTCCCCCACAGTGGGATGGGGAAGAGAAACAGAAGGGTAAAAGTGAGAAAAAGTGCGGGTTGAGACAAAGACAGTTTAATAAGAAAAGCAAAAGCCGTGCGCACAAGCAAAGCAAAACAAGGAATTCAGTTACTGCTTCCCATCAGCAGGCAGGTGTTCAGCCATCTCCAGGAGATCAGGATTCTGTCACACAAAACCACTACTGGAGAAGACAAACAGCATCACTCTGAATGTCCCCCCCTTCCTTCTCCTTCCCCCAGCTTTATATGCTGAGCATGACATCATGTGGTATGGAATACCCCTTTGGTCAGTTGGGGTCAGCTGTCCCAGCTGTGTCCCCTCCCAACTCCTTGTGCACCCCCAGCCTCCTGGATAGTGGGGTAGTGTGAGGAAAAGAAAAGGTCTTGACTCTGTAAGTGCTGCTCAGCGGTAACAGAAATGTCTCTGCATTATCAACACTGCTTTCAGCACAAATCCAAAACACAGCCCAACACGAGCTACTGTGAAGAAAATTAACTCTTATCAGAGCCAAAACCAGCACAGATGGACTTTATCACCAATGCAAAATGAAGGGGCAGGCAGGTTGGTGATATATGTGCAAATGCATTGAGAGCTTGACATAGATTTGACCCTCTGCCCCTCTTCCCCAAAGCTTATGCTTCACCTTCCATCTGTACACTGGTTTCCCTTCAAAATGAACATATTATACTCTGCAGAGGCGGACAATTTGCTGAATTTCATTTTACTCCTTCAATCTGCTTAATGAATAACAATGAGTTTGAAGGTTTCACTGGATTCCAGTACTGAGCTGGAATTTGCATTAACAGGTTTTCAGACCTTACTTGATTTTGGTTCTGGATCACTTGCCTCTTGCCTGTCCTTGCATGGCTAACTTCTATGCCAACAAACTAAACTAGCCCCTCCATTTTCCCCTAGAAGGCAGGAACAAATAGTCTAATATAATACTCTTCAAAGAGATTTATAATGCCGAAAGTTACTGCGTGGACAGATTTCACTCTTCTGGTAGTTAATGTGACTCATTTCTGAATTGAATAATTTCTATATGGTGGTGAATTTTTCATTTCAAAACAGAAAGAGATGTGGGTGTGTTTATGTGTGTGTGCAGGGCATTAATGTGTACCAGCCATCAAAAAAAGAGTATATCTTTGGTCTACTATTGACTTTGACTCCAAATTTAAGTGTAGACCCTCTGTTCTACAAATAGTTGAAGAGGCATTTAGAGCCCAGTCAAATACTGGTGGTCTTTTGGAGCATGTCCACCATTTGTCCTGAGTGAGTGAGCTCTGTTAGCACTGGCCCGGAAAGGATAAAGATCCCTGCAGAATGGACTCAAATACATGTGCCTAGATGCGCGACTAGAGTGAAGACACAGTATTTACAATGGAAAAGCTCACACTCTGGCAAGACTAGTTGTGGTCACCCAGGCTGAATCTGCATTGAAGACATATGATGAGAGTAAAGGTGCAAATGGACCCTTCTGCCCTCTTAAGTGACTCTTATGATATCTGTTTATCTTATCATTTAAATATGCTTAGATAATTGGGTAAGTAATAGTACAGGTATTCATAAACCTTTTTCATTTATAGATTCTAGCAAATAGATGTTTATAACTAAATTCTTGAGCAAGTCAGGACCAGGCTGCTTCAGATGTTTCCAATCACATGGACTGGCTACAAGAGCAACTTAACCACTTATAAGGTGGAGGCAGAAGGGAAGATTTCCATCATGGGCATTTTCCATGGGGTGCGGGGAATAGGAATGTATGAAGATTAGGGGGGTGCGAACCAGACTTCACTGAAGACCCAAGCTTCTAGTAAGAGTTATGGGCAACCTGTTGTAGGGAATGTGCTTTGGCGGGGTGGGTTGGACTAGATGATCTCCTGAGGTCCCTTGCAACCCCTACGATTCTGTGATTCTAAATCCTACAAACACCAAACAAATCCCACTGAATTTGAGTCCTTCAGACATAAAATCAAATTTCTTGAGTCCTTCTCATATCCCAGAGAGACTGTAGAATTGGAAATTTTCAAAAGTGGTTTGGACAAGAACAATGTTTTGAAGTTAACATTGTTTGGATAAGTAGTTTGGACTAGATGACCTCTAGAAGTCCCCTTCAAACTAAATTTCCCATTTAATCCATCTTTCTCTGGCGGGCATTCTCCCCAGAGAGTTTCCATCTTTCCTGAAACACAGTTTACATACTCAGACATCAAACTATGGTGGGCTTTGAAGAAAAGTTATTTTGGATGCTTTATAATCCTGTTCATACACCTCAGTATTATCTTCATATAACAGTTCTGCCTCATGTTCAGCTTATATGATGAATGCAGTATAACCACTACATCCTTTCTTGCACAACTACTGAGTTTTTCCTCACCCAGTAGGTCTCTAGTTGATTATTTTTGTATACTTGAATTAACTTGCATTTATCTCACTGAGTTTTGTGCTATTTTTTCAGCCTATATCTCCTGTTTGTCAAGATAATTTTGACTTCTATCCCTGTCTTTTGATGTACTTTCACATCAAAGTCCCCTCAAAGCTTGGTATTTACAGATTAAACAACCAGGAGGTTATTAAACACTTCCTGATCTCTCTCTCTGTTGCACCTACTTCTTACAAATAAGCCACAGAGCAAACATGCATGAAAGACCAAAAGAAGATACTCTTTTGCTATTGGATGCTACTTCTAAGCTACATTTTGACTGAGAAAAACAAAATCCTCACTTATGGCCACCCCCGAAGAAAGGCAGTGTCACACTCCAGATGATGAGGCAGTTGAAATCCTACCAGGGTGAAGGGTCATATGCTGAACTAAGCCAGCTAACACACTTGAGACACACATTCCCTTGCTGAAGGTCATGGTGTGGAAGGAGCAGCATGCCCACAGTGGGATAAGCCTGCCATTGGCAGCACAGTACCAAGAAGTGCACGTTAGCATCTTCTGTGGAGCTGCTGCCTTCCTTCAGAGACCCAGGCTGCCTACCTCCTCATGCTGCAGAGTGTCTCAGTCATCTCTGTGTCTCAGGCCTATGGCTTATTGGTGCCACCATGCTCCCTAAGTTTTTTATTTCACCCACGCAGAAGAGCACCTGCACAGCTGTTTCATACTAACCAGTGTGTGGTTCACAGTCAGAGGGGCCATTTGTTCTAAGTCCCGTTTTGACTGTTCTGCTAATGCCTCCAAGAGTACCCCTGCTATCCCTGTTTTTCACATATTACAGAGCCCTAAGACTACACAGCATATTTGTCAGGCAAGTAGAATTTGTTCCACATTGATAGCACTCTGAGAACGTAACTCTGGAGCTGAACACTTTTTCCACGTGCAGATGTCGAGACCCACAAGGCTCATATGAGCCAGATGTGCAAATGTCACCAGTCTGTTAAACTGGGGGAGGAGCTTTCATGATTATCTCCAATTTGCTGAAGGTGTGGGAAGTGTTTCTTTATAAAGAACTTTCAGAATTTTAATCACCTCTGTTGGCTCCAGCTCTTCCCATCTGAATGGCTGGGCATAATGAGGCACAAAGTCCTGAAAGCAGACCTGTAACCTTAGCTTTGCAAGGACCCAAGGACTGCAGCACTTCTGCACAAAGCGCTCCTTTGGAGAATACAAATAAATTTGCCGTAGACTTGCATCACATCAGTGAGTATAGGCAGCTTTCTGTCCATGCAGTCAACTCTTCAGCACGTGTGGTGGCACGTTGGGAAGTAGCAGTTTACTTCCAGGATGATACTACTGGCCCTGAGCTGATTCCCTCAGTGCTGATTAGGGGTTTTTGCACACACCAAACTCCCAGTTTCAAGAAACCTCTTAGTTGTTGCAGGCCCATGGAAGTCCGTGAAGGTATCTTTGCACAGGTGAAACATAAAAACAAGCATGTGTTGTTGGACATGGGATGAACCTGTTGAGGAGAACAGAATGGGTATTTTGCCCCTTGATGTGGTTTCTCCATAAACCAAGTAACTTACCTGTGGCTAAGAGAAACGTAGCTGTACAAATAATGTTTTGTAATTGAGCAATTAAATTTATTTTAAAATTTTGCTTACAGTGCTTTGGTCCCCCTGGCAGGGTCCTCATTGTCTTGCCATTTCTTTCCTCTTCCTGATCTGGACTGGAGGAAAGGTTATGGAAGCAGGTTATACCAATACACACTGTCTGTAAAGGTCTGAAAGGGCAGCTCACATCAGAGGAGGTCCTTGTGTAGACTCACAGGCAACTTTTCCTCTGGAGTGATGGATCTACTGCTTGCCTTCATGTCCTGTCTTCCCTCTGATCCTCTGCCAGGCTGTAGCTCTTCCAGCTATGGTCTTCCACTAGGCTCATTCCACTAAAGAATAACAGTTGGATCATTCCTGTTCTCACAGACTCTGTTTTATTAGTAGCAATAGGACAAATTTCAAATATCTATGTAGTAGGAAGATATATAACTCCTACTTCTGCATTAACTCAGTTCACTGTAGAGATCCAGATTGTGTATCCAGGTACAGACTTAGATGTTCAAATAGCAGACCCCACGAAGTCTTTATGTGGAACCTGTGATGCATAAGCCTACACGATTAATGTCAGGTATCTTTTTTACTCAGGAGTCACATGTTTTCTCTTAGAGATAAGAGCTGTTTGAGTAACTGATAGGGTAGATTTAAGACTCAGTGTTTAAATGAGATGATATGGACAAGTACAAATGCTACTTTTCATGGCTGAGCCTGTTGCAAGGCTTTTCCTGGATGTCTCTCAGGGTAAAGCCTCCAGAGGGTATCTCTGCACTGATGAACTGGTGTGTACCAAAGCCTGTGTCCATACCTGCACCCTTACTGAGACCTTTTTGGGTGAGATTCAGCTCATCTAACATATTCATAATTGTAGGTGTCTTCATCTGAACTTATCACTCTGGACTCCCTTTATAATCAATGGAGTGAAATAGGCAATTTTAGGCTGTGACTCATCTGACATATCTTACCATCTACTTAAGTATGAAGTGAATCATGCGCTAGAGCTGTTCTTTTTATTATTTTTTTCTTTCTTTTTTTTTTTTTCTGTATTTTTTTTTCTCAAGGCAGCTAGGAATACTAAATTGGGCAGATATCTCTACACATCCAGATAACAAGAGCTCCTATTAGCCTCTGAATACATAAGCTTTGCTTCAACTTTTTCATACACTGAGTTTGCTTTCTGGTCACTGCTTTGCCATGACTTACTATATGTTCACTTGTGAAGTCCTTCAGGAGTGATCCCACGAGACTCTCTTCCTACATCTCCCTATCATTCCTGTAGATGTTCCCTTCCTGTACTGCTGGGGAGCTGAGCAGGACATCACAGTATCTCCTGTGCCTTGAGAATGTCTGTAGCCTGCAAGAAACGCTTGTATTTGCCTAGGGCTGCCTTCTGCTCCTGCTTTGCTTCTACCTCCATATTTTCATGGTGTCCAGCTGACACCTAGTTAAGTGGCAGTTAAGCACAATCCCATCCTCAAGTGGAACAGGGAGAATACAGCAAACACTGTAGTTTCAGGGGCAGGAGCCGTATTTCAAAGTCACTTTCTGTGTGAGACCGATCCCAGGTGAGCCCTGCAGAATGCAAGAGGAGCATTCTTGTGGGGAGCTCATTTATTGGCACCTGCAAGAGAGTGTGAGAGAGGCCTGTGTGTGCCATTAGAGTTCCCAGCACAAGCTGAGTCCCATTTTCTTGAACTTCACTAGGATTTCAAATATATCTGCAACGCTGATTGCCCATAGTTATACTACTTCTGTAATACCATTGCCAAATTCCCCTAAAAGGGCCTCAACTGGTGGCTTGCATCACTACATCGTTTATCCGGGTACCAGAGGCTAACTGGGTTCCAGATAGCAGTAATCACTTTTTTTTTTTTCTTTGCATCAACATGGCATTGGGATGATAGCTGCCTGGGGCAGGCTCATGATACATATCCATAGGAATTTTTTCCCTCCTGCAGAAATTCCAGAGCCAGACTATGACCCCACTGTGGTGTGTGAATTCTCTTGCTCCTGAAGAGTTGCTTTGCAGGTGGGGTAAAGAGGCAATCACAGCATGCATCATGCTGTGCCAAGATGTGATATCCTCTGCTCTTGGAGATCCCTGAGGATCCCTTCAAGTCATAAAGTGTTTCTTTCCCCATCAGCCTCTCTACATGAGGCCTTCAGCTGCAACTGGGAAGCTGGGTTGTTTCACCCGGCTATGAGATGCCTATCTGTGCAGGGCAGAGTGCTGTCAAACCATCACTCTAATGTGAGGTAACAATTTCTATCTTTCAGAGCAGAAGGCAGTATCCATTGCTGCTGTGCCAACTCCTGAGCAAAGAGATAATCTCTCATGCCTAGAAAGGCTCTGCTCTCCTATCCACTGTGCAAGGGTGCCTGCAGTAGCTCTCCAGGCTGCACACTGATCCTACAAACTGGAACGTGGAGGGGTCTGTCCTGAGCAATAAATTGACTCAGTCTGGATGGAAAAGGGACAATCACACAGGCTGAGCCAGAGAAATGCTATGCTGACAGACACCCTTGCTTCCCCAAATAGCAAGATTAGAAGATGCAGGAAAACATGGGGTGGGATGTCCCCTCCAAGAGATGCCAAGGGAATTAGGATCACAAGGTTCATTTACCTAACTGAGATTTTTTCACTCTAATGTCATGTAGGAGCTTTTGAAATGTCATCCTTTTGTAATCCTCCAGTCACTTTGCATATTTCTCACTACTTTTAAAAAAAAACAAAAACCCAAAACCCAAACAAAAGGTGGAAGCAGCTATGGTATAAAACACTTTTGGAGAAAAGGGAAGAAATAAAAGCAGGGGTACAGACTGCAATCTGTTGCTAGTTTCAGAAAAAAACCCAGTAGTTCTATTACTGAAAAGGAATCTGTAGTACAATATTAGAAGATAAATTTCTTTAAAAAAGAAATCACTCTAAGAGGGATGAATATTCTATCGCATATGTGAGATTGGTGTTCATCCAGGAGAAGAAAGGACCTTTTATAAGGTCATATGAAACATTTTCAACAGTAGAAAATGTTACCCATTTGCATTCCACAGTTTTTTCTTCTTTTAAATATTTTCTAGTGCAGAGAATGGTTTCAGGCTAAGAGAACTCTTTCACTAGAATTACTTTCCTCTTTGGTTTGCACACTATGTATAGGCAAAGGTGTAGTTCTGCTATCTGATAAATCTGAGCACTATTAAACGACAAAAGCAGCCCAGCTGAAACAAATAGTCTCCTTTGTGGAGGAAGAGATAATTCAGTGAAAAAGTGGCAGAGCCCTAACAAAAGGCTGAGTCCTGAAAGATGCTTAGCAGTCTGGCACACAGCCCCCAGTTTAAAAACTGCAACCTGACCATGTGTGTACTGTCAAACACTTACTTCCACAACGCGAGAGCAAAACACTCCAGATCCTCCTGCAAGATATAGGCCCATTTGAGAAGAAGAAATAACCTGAGCACAGCTTCTGGGGATGACTGAGGTTTATGAAGTGCTAAGACAGATGATGAGGTAAAAAAGTTGACCTCAAGAGGTACCCAATTTATGTGCAATTGGTGTATGAGCCAGACAGTTTTTTAATAGATAATGACTGGTGAGGTGGCTCTGTTCCAACCAGCTGGTATCCTGTTCTTCATCTTTAGATATAGGCTGGAAGCAATTAAAGTTAATCCTATTATACATGCTACATGGGAGATTTGGGAACCAAAAAAATTGCTTGGCACTTATTGTAAATTCTCTTTCTTTTTTTCTTTTTTTTTTGGGGG
>NW_010327977.1:0-16937 GCF_000700745.2 Antrostomus carolinensis
TCCTTCACTTCCAGCAACAAAAATGTAAATACTGGTATGTTATCAGTTTCTCTCTCATAGCTAGTCCCAGGCTAGCTGGGATAACAGCAGATTTGTAATGTCATCTCATTGGAGAAATTATCTTTTGAGTAACTTTGTTTCCAAGTTGACATGTCTTTCTCTAGCATCTGAATAAGCAGCAATCTTAATCAATGTCAGAAGACTTTGGGCTGTAGTAAAGTGACTACAGTGGGGTCACTGAGTATGAAGGAAAGAAGTTGACTGGCTTAGATGAAAAATAAACATGTTTTTGGTATTCACCTGCAACTGGTATCATTTTGTAATGTCCCTCAGTGGATAAGTTGTTTTAAAAATGTTTCTTTTTTAATGAATCTGACTTATAATTTTATTTATTGATTCATTTTATAGGAAAACTTACTACCCCTATAGAATTTAGCTTTTAAAGCCAAATGCTTTATCTAAGTAACTGGATATTGGATTATTTCAAAAAATCTTGTCCGATAATTTTATTTACCTTTTAAGTGACAGTCTTTGCAAACAGAGGCGAAAAATAGATAAGTAGAAAATATCAACTGTACTACATTATATATAGACAATTTCTTTTGAGGAATACATAGATGAATAGCATGTAAGTGCTCAGATTAACACTTGTAGTAACAAGTGTAATAATCTTAAAATTTGATGATAAAGATTTGCTATTTCAGAAATAAAGTGAAGAACAAAATACTGCCATCTCGCAGTGTTGTTGTTGTACTCATTTCTAAAAGAATATTTTCCTCCTGCAGCCTAAAATTGCAGTAAAATATTTTGAAGTACAGAACAGCAATTAACTCATATTAACGTTAAAAATATATTGAAAAGTATAAGCAAAATTATGTAATTAAGCTGCATCAAGATAAAATCAAATAATCTAGAAATTTCTCTACATCTTATTCACACAGAATTACTTAAGCAGTAAATCTTGTTGCTCTATAAATGCCTGTTAGCAAGACAAGTATTAAAACGAGCAACATATGTTGATCATGATGTCTCCTCATTTTTTCTCCAGCTCAGGGTCTCATTGCCCTTTGGATGTAGCTTCCTGTCCATACTGCTTTAATTTCCTATCAATACATGCATTTACAGGAAAAGCAGGTCCTTATTTTTAGGTGTGTCTCATGGTATGTAAGAGCCCTGTCATCACAGATGTGTATTCTGTCACTTGAGTCATTGTTTAGCATCAGAAATTCTACTGCCTTGTATTTCCCATATTTTCTGATATAAGCATACAGATTCCTAGACTCTGAAAAATCGTATACTTCCAGTTTATAAAATAACCTTTTTTTTTTTTTTTTCCACACTAAAATTAAACTGTCTAGAGGCAATTGGGATACTTGTTGCTTGTACCAAGTGCCTTATCATCTGTTAGTAAGATTAGTTGAAAATATTACATTGTGGAGCCATAGACATTGCTTCAGTTATTCTCAAGTAATGGTGGATGTTTGGGCAGCTTCTGACTTCATGAATACTTCCTTTCTGGGAAACCTAACAAGGAGATACATGTCTAGTAACACTGGTGGATAGGTCTCTGAATGCCATTTTAATTTTCAAGTAATTGTTAATGACACTGAAATCTTTATTTACCGTGTATATTCTTGGTTTGTATCTTGTATCACAATCAAATAATTAATTCAAAACTTCAGCAAGAAGTTACAGTATTTCTTGCAGAAATGTGTTATTTCTTTAAAAGAATTCTTCAGCACTTAGTGTAAGGCAATAAAATAAGCTCTTTTATGCTTTTCTTGTCCTTTCTTTTGAAAAAGAAAGATGGGACTCTGTTTATGATTATGTGTACATAAAGGCCTTTCATTTCACAGAATCACAGAATGTTAGGGATTGGAAGGGACCTCAAAAGATCATCTAGTCCAATCCCCCTGCCGGAGCAGGAACACCTAAACGAGATCAGTGTCTGACCAAATTAAAAAATCAGATATTTGAGAATATTTCGGGTTTTGTTTTTAATCTGCTTATTCACACTTTCAGTTGAACTGAGTGTCACAAAGAATATGCTCTTTCATTGTTTTTTTTTTTTTCTCTTGAAAATGTTTTGTGACTTAGATGAGATTATTGTAATTGCTTGAATAATTTGAGAGGATAGTTTTCCATCCAAATCCATTGACACCTACGTAATAAGTGTTAACACTTATTATAATTGTGTTAACACTTATTAAAATTTAAGATCACAGATTGGTTGAAAATTCATCTTCTTAACTACATGATACAAAAGTAGAAAAGGTATGGATTTTTTTTTTAATGTTTTATAGTGTTATACAGTTGACATTTCTCGTACTTCTAGTTGTTCTCATATACAGAATTGTTTTCTTACTGTGTTTTCTCTGATTTTACCTAATGAACTACAATCTATTTTAATCCCTTGGCTACAGTTCTTAATACTGGCAGAATGTCATATATTTCAGTGTCATGAGAATGTAACTTCTGGCATGGCAAGTATGTTCTAACTTTGTTTCGACATAGTCACTTTTTCAAGAAAAGTCTAGATGTAAGTTACACTGTAGAATTAAAGAATAGAGATGAACATAAAAAAAAAAAAATCCTTTCTCCTCAAAGCTGAGTGAACTATAACTATTTCTGACAGATATTTTTCCATCTTTAAAAAATGCTTGTGCTGATAGATACTTTCTAGCTGTTACTTAAGGTTGCATATAAATTAAATATGTATGTAAAGTTAAGACATGTTGTGTTATGTTTGTAACTGCAAGCATATGAAGTAAGGACTGACATAATTTTATTTATTTTGGTGTAACTTGAGTTTGGCTGTTGGGTTACTACAGCATACAATTAATAATGAGGCATAATTAACAAAGACGACTGTTGTGGTGGCCAGAACACGTATTACCTATTCAATAGGAGTTATATGACCAGTGCAAAGTAGTATCTTTAGATATGCTTGAAACTTTGTAGGAAGAAACCTACAAAAAGTAAAACTTATTATTTCTGATGATCTAAAGGAGGGGACTGAAGAAAATCCTAATTGACAGAACCAGTCTGGTTACCTTTTGGGCAATTTTCTTACTTGCCCTAAACATTCACATGTGTTTGGCAATCAGGCTGTAGTTTTTAAGTTAAGGTACCAACAATCTTTCATATTCCTTTAAGGTACAAGTGCATTACTGTCAGCAAACATTCTGTTTGGGGTTTTTTTGGAAGATAAACAACTTCAGTTTCTCGAGTTTGTTTGAATTTTAATGTAGTCTTCAAGGCCCAGTCCAGTCTGAATGACCTGCAAATTGAGTGGTGTCCTCTATTTTCTATTATAAAATGATAAATGTATTGAATGGTACTGAAGTAAAGACAAATACATATGTAAACACACTCAACATTTTTCTTGTTCTACTGTGAGCAATGAATAACAGCTGAATACAGTTTTCTAACCATTTATACACTCACCTTGCAGCAGATTTTTCTTCACTGTAATTTTCTAGGTCATGTAAGAGAATAGTACCAGGCACTATCTGAAATACCTATCAGTTTTAAGATACTAATGAGATGAGGTACCCCATTGAAGGACATTTGTTATGGCATGATTTATTGGCTGACAATAAACACCTTTCAATTTTCCATATCTTTGTACTAACAATATTTTAATCATCTGGAGCTAGATAACTGTAGCCTTTTTCCTCTGTTAAAAATATATATATAATGAAGTTTGGCCTTTTCTAATCTTCTGGAAGATCATGTCTTCTCTTTGTGTTCTGCTAACATGAGATTTCCTCAGCCATTTTTCTAAGTACTCTGCAAAGAATTTCATCAACCTGGTGAAATTTCATCTGTCTTATCTGAGGAACTTTTTTTCCTTATTCTGTATTGGTGTGATGTACATTCATGCATAACCTCCTTAATGAAAACTGAAGGTGTAAACACAGCATCAGTAGTGTTTGATGCTCTTTAAGTAATGACTCCACTCTTTCTTGCCTGTCTTTTTGCTTCTGATAAACTGACAGGATGTTTTCCCTTCCTAGTTAATTTTTTCATATGCCTTGGCTGTCCTGGCTACTGTTAATTTACTGAAGGCAAGGGAATAAATACTAGCCCAGTGGTCAAATGGAAAAAGACTGCTTAAACTTGGCCATTTTATTGACAGATTAGTCTTGAAGATAACTAATGACAGATGTACAGTAGTAAATTAGCAGTTAAGCATTGTAGACAATCAAGAGTAAAAATCTTACCCTTGTTCTCTTTCATTCATTGATTATGTCTGAACTGGTCACTATGAGTGTTCTTCAGAATCAGTGGGAAGAAGATGGCATCTCCAAAGGGTGGTTCATCATAGCTATCTCGAACATCTGTCCCGAGTGATATGAAACAATTTCTGGAAGTTATCACTGTTAACTGCAATAGTAGACTAAGGTGAGGAGCTGTTATTTAAACATCTATAATGTACACATCAGAGTTAAAGAAAATGAATCATATCCAAAATTTCAGCTTCATGATTTTTACTTTTTTTTTTTTTTTTTTTTTAACATTTCATGTAGTTGAAAGCTGATGCTTTTGTTTAGCTGTACACAGAAAGTAATTATGGAGAAGAAATAACACACAGTTCTAATCCGTTGCACTTGATTTTAGAAGTCTGAAAATGGACAGATAAATGTCATTACCAGTACTGATGACTTTAATAGAACCAATAATGTTTTGTTTGTGTGTTTTGGCGTTTGTTTGTGTGTTTTGGCGTTTGTTTGTGTGTTTTGGCTTTTGCTTGTGTGTTTTGGCGTTTTGCTTGTGTGTTTTGGCGTTTTGCTTGTGTGTTTTGGCGTTTTGCTTGTGTGTTTTGGCGTTTTGCTTGTGTGGTTTTTTTGCAATAATTTTGGATCAACACAACAATTTTCAAGTGAATACTAGTATTGTTTCCTTACAGCTGCAATTTCTAACTCTGGTCAAGACTATTCTGGAAAATGGAATTTTTTTAATTTGCATTCCTCTACTGTGTTGCTAAATAAGAAAGCAATGCAATTATTTTGTTCATATTGGTTCATTTAGGTTTAATGCTAAATGTGAGTCTCAGGTGATGTTGAGGAGATGTATTATTTTAAGTAATACTCAGAGTTTAAGGTTTACCATGTACAAAATCTGAATAAAACTATAAATCTGGAGAAAAGGCATTTGAAGTTATAGTGTGGTAGCTCATGACTCATCTATTTATCCTGGAAGTCAGGGTTCTCTTTTCACCTTTTTCTCAGCATTATTTTTACCATTGCTTTGTTCTTCAAAGAATGATATGTCTTACAGTCACAATTTTATGAATGACACACAGACAAAAATTGCTGTCAAAGAAACTGCTACGTTATGTATTCGGAGAGATACTCTCCTTTTAAACCAGTTGAGCATATGAAGTTACATGAAGTGGAAAATGGTAAGGGGGTTACTGTACAGGCTTTGCCTGTGCTATCAGTATGCATTTTTACAAATATACGAATGTCAATACATAATGCTGACATACATGGATGTAAGAAGGGAAAGTGAAAGAAAACTAACTGCAAGTATAAAAGCTGCAGCAAGATACATGGTATACTTTCAAAAAATGTTGTTGAGTGGTACTAAATCAAATTTGTTTTGTCTTTTCTTCCTAATTTAGTAGCAAATAAGTTTATGAAATGTTGTTTAATGAGGTATAAAAACATGGTTCAAACAAAATCATTTATACTAGTACAATTTAATTGTCATTAGGAGATATCTGAACAAACTATGGACTTAAAAAAAATAGAAGCATACTCAAAATCGTTTCAAATTGAAATCTGTCACCATGACACTAATCTATATTCAAGAATTTAAAGTTCTCTTAAATTCTAAATCACATCAGTGTAATGCCTCAAATAAGACATTTTCGAATAATCTAAATTATCTTAAACTGCAATTCTTGAAATGTTAATAAATTTTAAAAGCAGAAAAGCTTAAGTAGTTTTCATCCTTGCTTGTAGATTTCTTTCAAATTTCCTTAGCATAATGATTTAGAAGAATTACTGTAGGAAATAGCCTTACCTTACCAACAGTAACCCTCTTTTTCTAGGTTACTTCATTTGGCCTTCTTCTAACATAAAGGATGAGACTACCAGTAATGGAATGGAAAGCAGTTACTTGTTGGCTAGTGCATGTGGTAGATAGCTGCAACCAATAAGCTACCATGCAAAGCATTAATATGCTTTCCATCCCTACTGATCCCTGATGAGTTTCAGCTGGCTGGGCAGTTTGTACTCAGATGGGGAAGAGCCTCCCTGTTCTTCGAAAAGGCTGATCGTTGCTGTTGCTGATTTTTTCATTCACAATGTTAAACTTTTTCATACTGAACCTCCAACCCACTGATTATCACTGTCTCAACATCTACACTTCTTCACCCTCTCCCCCCACTTTTTTTTTTTTAATCTTCTGTGGCTCTAGACCACTTACTTTCTCACACCCTTCAAATAATTTTGTCAGTTAAACTGTGCCAAAGTCACACAGCTGTGCTGCAGAAAATTAAGCCTTAGATCACAAACAGCTGAACCCATTGTTTGAGGGTTACACTTGTGTACTGTAGCTTGTTGTGTGTACATTTGCATAGGAAGTGTGTTGGGTTGGTGTGGGTGGGGGGTTCATTTTTGATAGTGGGGGAAGGGGCCACCTTGTGAAAAGCTTTGTGAAAACTCCCCTGGCTCCAAGGCGTACCCTTCCAGCCAAGGCTGAGCCAATTAGCAGTAGATAAATGTGTCTGTGAATCCATATTTGTAAGGGGAAGAACTGTCCTGAAAAGAAGAAGGTGGAGGGAACCTAGAGGAGAGGCACTTGACCTGAATAAAAGACAACCATCAGCCTAAACAAAGAGAGAGCTTCGTTGCCAGGAGAAAGGAGGAGGAGGAGGAGGGGGAGGACAGAGAACCTCAGACACCCAGTTCAACCACATGGAGTAGGAGAAGGCAAAGGAGGTCCCTTGCAGCCCATGAAAGTTCAACAGTGGAGCAGATACCCACATGTAGACCATGGAGGACTCCGTGCTGGATCAGAAAAGCTGAGGCCAAGGGCAAGTGTGACTGAAATTGAGACCCCAGAGTTGCTCAATGCCAGAGCAGGGGTGGACCCTCAGAGCTGGGGGGTAAGGAGGTGCACTGGACCGGAGGCCCATCTACAGCCTGTGGATGTCCCCGTGCTGGAGCTGGGAGCTGTGCCCAAAGAGGTCTGTGACTCCATGGGAAGCTTGCTCAGGAACATCTTGTTCCTGGACTTCCATGCCAGGAAGAGGAGCAGAAGTGAACTGACTGAACCTCCATTCCCTGTCCCCTGTGCCGCTTGGGGGTAGAAGGTAGAGAGATCGGGAGCAAAGTTATTTGAGCCTGGAAAGAACAGAGGGGTGGAGGAAGGTGTTGTAAGATGTGGTTGTTATGTTTCACTCTGCGGCTCGGATGAATGGCAATGAATTAAATTGATTTTTCTTCCCCAAATTGAGTCTGTTTTGCCCATGACCATAACTGGTGAGTGAGCTGTCCCTGTCCTTCATCCTAATCCGTGGCCCCTTTGTTGTCTCCCATCCCATCTCACTGGGTGGGAGGAGTGAGTGCAGGACTGCATAGTCCCACTGTGGCTTAAACCACCACAGGAAGTATCAGTTTTATTGTATTAAAGATTGTAATAGCTGTCAGTGAAAATAATTAGAACATTTAGAGATAACACATGCTCAAACTTAATAAAATATATGGATTTCTGGTTCAGTATTTATCTTAGATCTCTTAAATTTCTGAAAGCTTAACATTGATGTAATTTATAGTTTTTAGAGAGCAATAACTTATTTTCCAAAACAAAAAAATTGAAACAACTTCTTCAATAGAGAACTTAGGAACTACAAGTGCTCTGACTCAAAAAGCACCTGGCATTTAATCATTAATTAGATGTCTTTGTTAAATAGGCTGTATGACACTCTTCAATAAACTGGCTTATATACCTTTTAATATTTATTTATTAAAGTGTGCATCAGATTTGAATTTCAGATATACTTAAACTTTGTTGAACACCACTTATTTGTTGGGAATAGAAAAACATATTCCCATTAATTGGAATTTATGTGTAATACTGTCCTGATTAAATGTAAATTAGTATTCATTAACATTTGGCAGTAAATATTTCTTGGAAAACACCCCAATATAGCATTCATTTTTATTCACATAAATAGCATGGAAAGTAGTAATATGCTGTATTTGCCTCTTTTTCCATTTTAAAACAATTGAAAAGCAAGGCAGTGAACACCTAGAAAAAAAATTTACAAGCCTTAGTATTGCATAACCTATGTTAGGTATCCAGGTTGAATATTTAAAATTTAAGGTTAAATTAGCATCTTGGTTACATTTATAGTGTATATATGAGTATCACATAGTTGTAAATAAGGACTCCCACCTACCTGATGACCAGAAAACCTACAGACAGCAGAAATGTAAAATAATAACTAAGAAGAAAAGGATTAAACTGAAAGCGTCCTCTACAGGAGTTGAGGTAGATTAGGATAGACATGAGTTAAGCATCTTTTTGAAAGACAGTTTCAGAGATGAAAGAGCCATCATGTGGTTTTTGACCAAGTTACAGTGGAGTTTATGGTATGACCCTTTTTTAATTACTTTTTTTTATTTTTTTTTAATCTGCCTGCATTTATCCCTTCCTTCTTAATCTCTTAAAAAATTTAAATATTATCCTGTAACTTGATCACATAGTAGCCTCTTTTTCCTCTGTCTTGTACTGCATGAAGTTTGAGATATCGTGTTCCATGTTTTGATAAATTTTATTTCTTTATTGAATATACTAAAGCACTGCAGGACCAAATTTTTCATTGAACTTCATGATATTACAAATGGAGGATAAATCTATAGAAGCTGATGGGAACATTATTTTTTCTTAAATCCGTGTTTAATTGTTTCTAATCAATAAAATAAATTATCATTAATGGGTTAAACTTCTGTTGCTTCCTTCTGAAAGTTTATGTTCTTCCTTCTTTGGATTCTTTGTATTTTGATCCCTGAATTTAATGTCTTCTGTGGATCTGGATGTAGAAGTCTAAGGTCAATGAGGTGAAAATGTTTTAGACTAATAAAAAACTATGACACAAGCATTTTGTACAGAAAATGTATGATTTAGAGAGGGAAGGAGAGAAGGTATGCAGAATATTTTTAGGCTCTGTTGAAGTTTACTTGATAATAAAGGAGAACGTAATATTTAGTCTGCTTGAAGCAATAGATCCTACAACAGGTGTAGCACTTGATTCTCAGCTCAATAAATTGCATTTTTTTGCAGTTTATTCTGTATTTTTTCAAATTTTAATTGAATATTGAAAGTTCTCCATGTAGATCATAACGACTCCATTAAAAAAAACAACCAAACAAATGAAAAAAAAACCCACAACAGAATAAGAAATTTAATTAATACTTTTGAACTTAATTTTCTGTTGTCTTACTACAGTTTATTTTATGTTTTTATGTTCTATAGTCTTTTTTCTGGTAACATTTAAGAGAGTTGCAGTCCAGCAATGTTGTATATGAGTACACATGCATTACCAAATATTAAGGTGACTAAGTGCCATTTAAGCACAATAAATACAAGGTAATATTCTTCCTCAGGTACTGGAAATGAAATATCTAAGATCTCAGGCAAAATTTTTCTAGTAGTCTAAACTATCCCATGTGCATGCACAGTCTTTGTTGATATCCTTTTGCCTGGCTCACATCTCCATCTGTTTGGAAGTCAAAGAAAGAAAGCATTCTGGTACTACTGTAAGTTCAATTTTTTACTTGTGCTCGGAGTTATCCTAAACCATGAATTGTAGTAATTTTTAAAAATAACGTCAGATAAGTCTTGCTTTGACCTCTCTGGATGAATAAATATTGATGGCACTTTTCCAGTGAGTGCCTTATTCTTATTTAGAATTACATCAGCAGCTAAAAAAATGAAATCTGAGTTGCATGCAAGGTTTGTGTCAAAATGTTATACTTGTTAGAAGTGATGGGCAGATGTGGGTTACTGTCAGGAACAAGACCAGACCTGGAGATACTATTGATTTGCCTGTCCAGATGTGCTCCTGTTAGCCAGGGAGAGAACCCTGCCCAAACCATCCTGCCTGCAGCAGTATTGACTCCTGTGTTATGTTCAGGGCAACAGGCTTCGTTTACGGTCCAGATTTAAGAGTGATCAAGTGCAGGGCTGCCCAGCAGGTACACCCAGACAACAACAATTTCAGTATTACCATACATTATTACTGCTCTGCCTTTGTCTTGAATCACATTTTTGCCACCCTTTGTACCTCCCTTTCTGTGTCCCAACCTCCTCCCAACTGCCCTCAATTACTTTTTCCCTGTTGGTCCCAGTTTTGCTACATCCTTATCCAAATTGCTATTACTTAGGTAACCTCGGCCTTGTAGGCTATTGCTGATGTGGTTACCTTGGCCTGCAAGATATTACGATCATGAAGGTCCCCAGTACTCCCTCCAATTACCTATGAAACTCAGTCATTTCTCAGATAGCTCTGCATTAATCAGCTGTGCACCCCTGTCATGCCTCATGGTGCTCTTTCTAATTTATGTCAGCTTCTCACACTGTTTTCTGACACATCTAGCAGTTTTCCATGTCATGTCCTGCCCAGTTAGCACAATCTCAAGGCATGGTCTAGCCAGCAGCCTAGTCATGCTCTTGCAATCCTAACAAGATTCCACCTTTTATGTAAATTCACAGCTATTTAAAGCCAATCTTCATGCCTATGGACACTTCTTTGAAGTACAGACTTTTTATTATACTTCTAACACCTGTAACTGGGAGAGCCAAAATACCAGTGATAAAAGGTTGATTACAGCAGAAATACTGCTAAGTGCCCATCACTTTTGTGCTCTTCTTCCTAACATATCTGTAGTCAGATAACTTTTCCAGTAACACCATTAATAGTATTTGACATTGAGAGACTTCAAATAATTATTATAACCTTATGATTTTGATTCCTTTTCTCCAATGCTCTAGGTCTAAATAAAAAATTTACTTCTATGTTGTTGCCATATCCAATACTTCATCATTATAATCTGTCTTGTTTTACTTGTTGCTTGTTTCTTTATGAACTATTACATCATCTTCTCACTGAAATTTATCAATACTGTAAAAAAATATTTCAAAATCTCTCTTTTTAGAAAAAAATAACTCCTGTTTTCAAATTTTGATAGACTTTTATATTTCATCTAAATGATCCTTATAAAGTTTAATTGAGTAAGAAAAAAATGTTACTTACAAAGCTGTCTAACAATTTTGCTGTCCACTGCATTTGTACTTTCTGTGTAAAGATTTGCTATCAAGTAGGAGAATGAAAGATTTTTAGCTAAATAAAAAAAAAAAATCTGCATTTGTGAACACTACAAACAGAATAAAAGACTTCATTATGTTAAAATGTTATTAAGAGCAAACTGTGATTTAAAATGTTAATTAAAAAGTGCGCTCAAAGTTAATTCTAGTTTCAGAGGTATTGATTATTCCTTCTATGCTCTCTGTTTTAACTATACAGAAAATTACCACCAACTGTTGGAGTTTTACTTTGAGGACTTAAAATTAGTATCTCTATTTTAGCTACATATTACATTTTATCATTTATTTTTAAAAGAAAACATACCTGAAACGTACTTGATAATTATTATAGATTTGTACATTAAACTCCAAAATATATTTGTATGTTTTAAAAGTGTGGAAGTAGCATTTCCACAAGATCTGTTTTTCTGTACACATGTAATCTGGAACTTGATTGTCCTGTGAATGTGCCTCACAGTCAAAGTCTTTGGGCTTGTTGCTCACATATGGAGCAAATGCACAGGGAATACTCCTGTGTACTATCTTCAGGTCCCTTTTCAAGTGTAGTTTAGGTATTAACACAGATTTTTAAGGACAGTTCTTTGGCCAGAAGAATGAATTTGTTAAGAATATAGGATAAAATAGGCATATGTTGCGCATGGTGGGAATTAGCTCCAGACTACACACAGTAAAGTCTGTATGCACTTAGATATTACATGTGGGTTTGAAAGCTAAATACTGTGGTTTACATTATAGTCAATGGTAAGATTGGGCACCATACAGTTGCCTTGACATTCAAAAATGTCTGACATATATACAGATACAGCAGTCCCTGTGCCCTCCTCAAGTGACAGCTATATAAGATACCTAAAGGTGCAAGTCTTCTACTGATGACTTTTTAAAAAAGATATATTTGATATATTTCATTAGCTATGGCCTATTTATTAGGACTTTTTAATGTAATATTTTAGGTTACTCTTCCTATAGCATATTCAAGTCCTGTAGAAGTCTCTGATTTGCCTGTGCATTCAGTTTGTGTGTTTACAGAATATAAATTCTTAAATGTTGTGTTAGGTCTCATTATTGAACTGTATTGTATATGGACAGACAGAAGTGTGATGTCTTGAGTCCTTTAAATCCCTTTTTATGAGCTCATCCAGATAAGTCATATTGGTTAAAGTCCTCTTCCCTGTTTTGCTAGACTGCTTGGGTAAATAAGGGATTATTTTTGCTTGATTGTTTGTTTCATTTTTTGTTTGTTTGCTTGCTTTTACAAAAGCAATTAAGGCTGTGTACTCCAAAATACGTCAATCCAATTCCATGACATAAATTAGTTCTATTATGTTAAAAGCAGAATCTCTTCTACTGTAGTTTGACATTTTGTTGTTTGACATAATTACTTCATATATACTTTGTTTATGAATAGCTCATTTTGAAACAGTAAAAAATACTATTCACAAAGTATTGCTATAATAAACATGTTTCCAGTATGATTAATGTACTCCATTAACAGATAGAAACAGTGTTAGGTGTCTAAAATTAATATGAGATTAGATCCAGAAAGGAATTTAGGCACTGCAGTATATTATTGCAGTACCTCATTTTAAGTCTAGTTTTCAGATTTGTTCATTATAGACTGAAATCCCAGTCATTTTTGTTAGCTTTCTAAACAAAGTTCTATATTTGAGGCTGACTGGAAGACTAGAGAGCTGAATGATGAGCCGATAATTAGCCAATAGTGAGAAGCCCCTTTTCAGTGCCATTACTCTTCAGACAATACCATCTCCAGGGAGGCTGTTTTCTCCGCTCATGATTGACAGTCCTTCTTAAGATACAGAGCACAGTACGAAGAGTTTGCTTCCCTTTCACATAGCAGTTTATTAGGATATAGTAGATAGAGACTCAGATTCCTTAATATCTTTGAAGATTTAAACCTGCTTTTTCTGATTTTTTTTTTTTATATGCCCTATCCTCCAGGCTATAGGTTATTGTAGAATAAAGCTGCAATTTGAAGCAATATTTAAAGTATTTTTTTGTCTTGATATGTTACCGAAAACTCGGAGTAAAGAACTTATCGACACCAATGTGATGTAGATAAGCAGACACTTCTTTATTGACGGCCGGGTGCGCAGGGGAATGCTCTCACCAACAGCGCACACCAAGCCCCAAAAACATACATCTTATATAGAACTTATTCATGCATATCCATTAAGTATTCATACATAAACATACCATTTCCCAGAAATCATTTACATACTCTCCTCCTAGTTCCGATTATGCGCAATAAAAGCTAGAAATGTCTAGAAATGGGTCTGGGGTGTAATAGGAGTAGGTGGTCCATGAGTCGGTGGTCGCGATCTCCCCCTGTCGGAATTACCTTTTGCTTAAGGACGCGGTTCCCTGGCAGGTACTTGCCAGCTATTACGGTTGGCTTCCCTCAGTTTTCATTAATTCCAGACCCTGACAGCTACATGCATTCTTCTGATACTATAAATCAATTTGTGAATCAACTGGTACCTGGTGCTGCTTGCTACCTAAGTTACCGAAGTTCTGAATGACTGATTTTGACCAGTCCCTTCGGCCTTGGTACAGCCTGTACAAAAGATTTCATAGCACATTCCATTACTGGTTAAATGTGCAACATATAATTCCTACTAAAAATCTCCTAACTCTCTATATATATTTATTTAAAAATTAAACACAACTACTTCTTATTAAAATAATAAAATGGCAAATCAGTAACAGATAGAAAGAGAAAAGCATGAATAAGCTACTAGATGAAGATGATCTTATTTATTAACTTATTTATTAAAACTTTCCTTTACAGTGCCTTAATTTTTTCTGTATGAGCCAAAGAGTTATTAAGATGTGGTTTTTTGCCTACCCATGAAAACTTCTTTAAAAGTTAGCTGTGTTTACTCCTCTGCAATCCAGGTATTAATACAGTTTTAGATAAAAGATTGCATGCCTTTGATACAAATTAATCTGATTCATTCATGTGAGGTGATTTGTTCTTTTTTATTTATGCATGTGCCATAGCTTCTCTTACAATCTCTTCAATTTTAGGCAAATCCTTGGCAGAGTCCTTTCCAGAAAGGATTCTGTTGTAAGAACTGATCTCTTGTGTTAGTTGAATAGATTTTCATATATAAAATTAAGTAATGTGAAAATACTTAACATTTATTAAGCAGATTGGAGACTAACTTTTGAATGGAGTGGTTTATAAAATATAATTTTGACCTATATGGTAATATTAAGAGAGATTGAGAAGAACATGTAGGACTATCCTCTAAGTGTAAAATTCTGATTGGCTTTCACTTGGATGTAATATATTCAGTATTTCACCTATTGTTATTCTCTTTTGTTTGCCTTCAACTTCTCCCAAGAATTACTAGTAAATTGTTCTTGCAGCTTTTATAAATTTTCTGTTTAAACCAATCAACTCATTTTAGGTATATTTATTTATTTATTTATTTTTTAACTGAGTGAGGTAATTGGATTATCTAGTTAACCTATTGCTGACTTTTAAAATCAAAATAGACTGACAATTATAGCTATGTCTAAATAGTAATAACAAAGGCATTCTGAGGCAAAATATCTTTTATCTAGTGCACCTTGATGCAAGATGAGCACTGTCAAGGTGTGTATATGACCCTGATAGATTTAAGATTCATAGAATCATAGAATGGTTAGGATTGGAAGGGACCTTAAAGATCATCTAGTTCCAACCCCCCTGCCACCAGCAGGGACACCTTCCACTAGATCAGGTTGCTCAAAGCCCCATCCAGCCTGGCCTTAAACACTTCCAGGAAGGGGGCATCCACAGATTCTTCTTGTTTTTTTTTTTTTATTGCTGAGAAGAAATTGGTAATATAAGAAGGAGATATTATGATTGTAATCAATATTTATCCAAATAGTGGTCAGCACTACTGGATCAATGCAATATTGGTCAACACAACATTAAGATATAGCAGCAGCTGTTGTGGTTTTTTTTATATAATGAAAATAATTAGAGCTATCTGTTTAAAATATGTAAGTTTTTGGTTCCTTGTTCAGTGGTATTTTAATGCCTACAAAGTTACTTATTTCAGTTACTGAAAATGATTTTTTTTAAAAAATTGGATGGTACTGATATTTATTACTTAGGTGATTTTTATATTAATTCCAATTTATGAAACAGAATAATATTGATTACCTGTGTTAGATGGAAATTAATGACTTGTGAAATTTTTAACCTCTGACATAAATGAGAGGTAAATGTGAATTCTTCATTTCTAAGTGCACTGTAAGTTCACTTCTTGAACTTAATAGCTCATTACCTTAGGAACTGAGCTAGTTACTCTTGCCAAGAACTATATATAAATAGATACAATATGAATCATGACAAAATGAATATGTAGCATAAGTCATTACTGTACTGGAATAATACTGGAGAATAATTCAACCCACTATCCCTACCATAATTCATATTCAGTAAAACAATGTAGTATTCATAAATAATAGAACTTCTAAGTTACAAGGGGTTCAAAGAAAACAGGAGCTCAGATAATGATGTTGGCTGACTGTCGCTCATACAATTACAATGCAGTGATAATTTATCATAAGATTAATAAAATATGACAACTGCTATGTTTTTTTTGGTGACACTGCTGGTTCTGTAAATGCCATATGTTCATTGGATTTTATACTGTGTTGTGCTTAATGGTGTACTTTTAACTGTAAACAGCATTTGTGTATTATAATTAATCCTTGATAAATGAATGTCCACAGCAGATTACAGTTAGATCATTTTAAATAAGTAGATATATATTCTCTTCATTACAGTGGCAGAGGTAAGACTTGTTATGTTCTCACCCATTCACATTTTGTGATACTGAACACAATTTAATCACGTTTCTCAAAATCTACTGTGGGAATTAGCTACAATGAGCATTCTTAGATGCCATGCTGGCATACAGATTTGACTATTCCAAGCTGATACACAGGCTGGAAAGTACTGACACTTTACAGAGGCCTTCTTAAAATAATAATTACATTAATAACTGGTAGACCTAACCTGCGGCAAATGCTAATCCTGAAATGTGATTACAGGCAAGACCAAATAGATAACTTTGGAGTCTTAATATGGGTTTGGGAAATCTGGCTTTGCTCAAACCCAAAATTTGGATTTGGCATGTACTGCCAAGATAATTATATAAAACCCATCCATTTTTACTTTAAAAATCACTAGTATTACTGTGCTTTGTTAATATGCATGCTTGTAAGATGTCTCATTCTGATCTGTTTGCATAATCAAGATGTTGAACCTTGATGGTGCATACTGAATCATAGAATCATAGAATGGTATAGTGTGGAAGGGACCTTAAAGATTGTCTAGTTCCAACCCCTCTGCCATGAACAGGGACACCTTCCACTAGATCAGGTTGCTCAAAACCTCATGCATCCTGGCCTTAAACAATTCCAGGGAGGGGTCATCTACAACCTGTTCCAGTGTCTCACCACCCTCACAGTAAAGAATTTCTTCCTAATATCTAATCTAAACCTACCCTCTTTCAGTTTAAAGCCACTTTCCCGTGTTTTGTCATTAACTGCCCTTATGAAAAGTCCCTCCCCAG